>NC_056607.1:2566046-2691046 GCF_018340385.1 Cyprinus carpio | reverse complement strand
ATATATTAAAATAACACAAATGTATCTATTCCCATTTTATTAACAGTGTCTTTCCTGCTGACCTTTAATGATCCAGTTCAACCATACTAATAATCAAAAATGACTTTAGATAAACTAACAATTGTGCTTCATTTTTTTTGTTTTTTATTGCTGAAGAGTGTTGAACCTTCTTCTCCTGTGTTCTACTGTACAGACGTGAATTTACTTTTCCTTCAGCCTAAGGTTTAATCATTACACTTTTTGGCTTTTACATTTACTATAAATAGAACTTCTTATATTAAAAACAATCAAGCCCTGCTCATATTTAAAAAGTAACGTGAAAGTAACGCAAAAGTAATGTAACACATTACTTTCCATAAAAAGTAACTAAGTAACGCATTTAGTTACTTTTTTAGGGAGTAACGCAATATTGTAAGGCATTACTTTTAAAAGTAACTTTCCCCAACACTGCAACAGGGCTAGACAAGGGGCTAAGTGATGCATAAATTATCACTAGTTGTAGCATCCTTTGAACTTCCTCCTCGAATAGCCAGCTGATAAGCCTCTGGAACTCGGTAGGACTGCTGCTGTACGAGGACTCCGGGGGCTGTGCAGATCTTGGGTTGGATAATGGTGGTCTACATTTCCTGCTGGTACTGAGACTTGAACCCATGAATTTTGGTGTACAAGCAGGGGGCGGACTGGACATCTGGATGTTCTGGAGAAGTCCAGAACAGCTGTCCATCTAACGGCCATCAGCCTGACTGGTTCATCATCAAAGAACAAGTGTCAGATTAAGGCGGCATCCATATGGAGATGCTTTTAGCTGTAAACGCATAGATTTTTTATCGTATAGGTGTTTCATCCACATGTATCCGGTGTTTTGGGAGATTGAAACCAATATTTTTTTAAACCAGGTCCCAGAGTGGATAAATCTGAAAACGCCACCCTTTCGTTTTCATGTGGAGGGTGAATCTGTATATTTTCTGAAACAATGATGTCATCAGCCCACATCTCGCCCCAAGTCAGACACCGCTGTCACGTAACAGCAACAAAAATATGAACAAACACTGAATGACTGTCTTTTTATTGACTAACATTAACACAGATTAATAAATGTATTGTTTCATGCTCATTTGTATACACCGTGCAAGGTTTTTTAGCATAGTCCAAGTCTTCTTCTCCATTTTTAGTGCATCTCTTCAGCAGAATTACAGCGCCAATCACCTGTGCGCAGAATAGTATTGGAGAGATGGAAAAGGAGAAAAACACAAGAGCTTCAAAGGGGAGCTGTAACATAGCCACATATTTATAGCCTTCTAAAATATTGGCTATTCGAACCAAATATATGCTTAGTATTAGTAGGCTATAGGCCTACTTGTTTTTTTTAGGTTTCCTGAGCCTTCAAAATGGTCTCTCAGTTTGGTTCACTAGGCAACACAATCATGGGGAAGACTGCTGATCTGACAGTTGTCCAGAAGACAATCATGTGTGTGTGTGTGTGTGTGTGTATATATATATATATATATATATATATATATATATATATATATATATATGTGTGTGTGTGTGTGTGTGTGTGTGTGTGTGTGTGTATATATATATATATATCTAACGCAGAAAAGCCGCCTCTTTTTCAGAATTGCGTAGATGACCAGGGCGGCTGCAGGATTTTTATTTTTTATGGGGGACCAAATGATCAGTGAGAGCGGAACGAATGTGTCTAACCTTTTAAACTCAACAAAATGGTAAAATACATTTATCAAGAGCATGCTCACAGAAAAAAAAAATGGAAAACAAAACAGTGCTGGATGAAGTGGATTAGAGCCCTGCATGGGCCTCAAATATAGGACCTATCCAGTCTTTTTTCCCCTTTTCCCCCCAAAAAGCTTATACTACTGTTTCAGCTATTCAGATTTGTACGTAATGGAAAAGGGATTTATATATATATATATAAAGTTAATTTAGAAAAAAAAGTTTGGAGCATTTTTGTGTTCGTTAAATGTAAGTTTCTTTTTGTTGTTGTTTGGACCAAGCTGCCAGTGGCAAAATGAATTGATCATATATGTTTGATCAATTTAGCCTTCTCAAATCATCACAACCTAAAATAATAATATATATATTCAAGCATATCACAAAGTTCAAGCATATCAAAATGTTTGTTTAAATGTTTAACCTAGATAAATGTGCGCTGTTAGACTCATATCTAATGGTTTGTGTGAAGAGTGAAAGCTGAAGCGTGCTCTGCAGGACATGGAGGATCCAGCGCGATCACTTGCGTGCATTAATCCTGCTGAGGGATCTCCTCATGCTGTCCGGGGACAGCGTCATCACCTGGTCGCCAGGAGGAGGTGGAGTCTTCTGTGCAGTGGTGCTGTTTTGTTCCTCAAAGCGAGCGAAGAAGGCATTCAGCTCATTCAGCAGGGAGATGGTGCTGTCATAGCCGCGGGATAGGTTGGCCCTAGCTGTCCTCATGCCCACCTCATCTCCAGCTCTGAAGGCAGCGTTCTGCGTCTTCAGGAGTCTGTAGACCTCCCCTTTCATCCACGGCTTCTGGTAGGCCCAGACAGTGATGGTATTTGTGTTAAATCATCAATACACTTGGTGATGTAGGCAGTGACAGTTTCTGAGTACTCTTGGAGGTCTGTGGTGTTATTGTATGTGGCAGCCTGCTTAATACTCATGATTTAACAAAACTATACTTTCTAAATTGCCTATGTTAAAATTAGTACATCACTACAATATCTTTAGAGAAAAATCCTAATACTTAACATGAGTCATGTTTTTCCCTTACAAAAATTAGCCATGCTTTTATTAGGCTATAGTAAAAGTACGGTAACCATGTTTTTTTTTTTTTTTTGGCAAATGGATTACCATTTGTATTTATTTTTACCACAAATTCCATGGTTAAACTATGGTTAGTGTAGCAAAAAACATGGTTAATTTGTGGTTACCATGGTTTAACAATAATAACCATTGTCAGATTTATAGTAAAATCATCGTTAATTTTCATAAGTGTTGTGTTGTTGTCTGCCCTAACTCCCCCTAAACTTATAATAAAATATGATTATTTGTCTGATAATTTACTACTGTAACATAAGAAAATGATGTCCTTTATACAGTATTTTGAGTGATGATGAGCAATGCTGCTGCAATGGCATATTTACAGATGAAACTGACCTGCACTTGAAACCCTGAACAGTAGTTTTGCTTCTCTGCTCCACCTGTGCGCTTCCACAGTCCACTCCATTCTCTCTCTTTCGCATTGATTATTCTGATCCAAACCATTTGGCGGAGGCACGGAGAGCGCGCGAGCCGAAGTATTGACAGTCAGGACTAACTGATTCATGATTTATTAGAGATTTAATTATCAAATGGTGAATTGGAATGGAAATAATCACTTTAGTACATTCGGCAGGCAACTATACAATAACATTAAAACTGTGGGCCAAATCGGCTGCCAAGCCACTGGGTGTCCTGTTTCTCCCAATGGCCAGTCCGCGCGTGGTTTCCGCAGAACGTGCAGGATACATATATTGTCTTTTTGCGGTTTAATATTCACAGACACTAGTCCATATCGTGTTTTGATTCAAGTGTACTGACCTATTAATTTATTCGTCCAAAATATTCCGCCCGCGTTAGGCTATATAAAAACAGCATTTATTACGACTATACTACAAAAAACAACACGAGAACAGAGTAGAGCCAAAAAAACCCCCCCCACAACACAATAAAACAATATCGATATAGATATCGCGTGAATAATCTTCTACACCTGTTTAAATCATGCTTTAACCAGAAAATATTCAGTAAAAGGAACAGACCATCTCCTTGAGAATTAACTTCCTGCTCGGCTATTGCCGTCATTATAACCTTCTGATTTGAGAGATCCATCTGTATCAAACTATAGCTAAATATTTTTAACATGTGAATTCTTGCTAAATATGCAGTTATATCATGGGCCATTGGCATGAATTGTACTCGTGATGGAGCGGTGGTGAAGCGCTCTTGGAGTGAATGAAAACCATGATGCTCCGACTTTTAAAAGATCCGCTCCTCGCTCCAGTCAAAATCACACCACACCGCTCCGCTCCGCTCCACGCTCTGCTCCCACTCCGCTCACATTCTCTGCTAAGAACCAGTCTGTGTTTTCCGCAACGCGGAAATTATAGGACCGTATGTCTCAGTGCAATTTGGGAAAGAAATCAATTAAATCTGTATGTGGATGTGTTCAAATGTAATCCCCTTTGTAATCGTTAACATCTTCATAAGTAACCGTAATTTAATTACACATTTTTTTTCTTAGTAACTGTAATTGATTACAGTAACATTTATTTTGTAATTAAATTAGGCTACGTAATGCCGTTACATGTAACTTTACTCCCCAACAAAGAAAATAAAATGCTATAGTATTTAACTTTTCCTCTCTTTTGGCGAATCATGATTCTGAGAGAAAAGCACCAGATGTCAGTTTGCTAAAGCAAGGAATGCTACTTTCATGCATCTGATTCATAAATTCGGTTGAATGACATTGTTAAAACACATGTATCATTCAATGGAACTGTGAGTATGCTTTAGACACTAACATTTTTTGCTCCGTCCATGCAATAAATGCCTTTGACTGCTCAGGGAATGTTGTCGTTATGACCGAGAGCCAATGAAACACTACAGAAAAGCAAAACTACTTAACTTCAGCATTACTGGCCACGAGTAGGCAACTAAGGAGAGATCATACATCAGCTGCTCAAAAAAAAAAAAGTGTCAGTGAGACGAACGGAGCACGAGTGCAATCCTGTGACAGGCACAGGCGGTAAACATTGGAGCGCGTGAAGGAGAGATGCGAGGCACGAACCCTGTTCAAGGTCTCCATTAATTCCTGCTCCTAGTAATTTAATGTGTATATATTTTGTAAGCATTGAATCGCTATAGAAATCGCTATTCATTTGATTCTTAGCGTTTTAAATCAATGACTGTCCGAAATCAGCGATTCACGATTCAAAAATCCATGTTTCAAGTTTGATGTATTGCATCGTCAGGGTTTGTAATCGATTCATCGAGAAAACGAGTGAATCGTAACACCCCTAAAAGCCAGTAATACGATATGTTTAACATGCATATGAAGCAGCTACCGATGCAATAGTGCGATGTAGTGCGATTCAACACAATGCGACTGATGCATTATGATGCAATGGTTAAAAAATAAGGTCGCTTTTATTTCTTTGGTTCAGACAGACAGCAAATCATTTCTGAGAGTCTTCTGATTTTTAATGCCTCGAGGCCTGTTTTATGAAACAAATTTACCAAATAAGCCAGGCTTATTTCAGTAAGTTTGACTCATTGTCAAATTATTTGTTTCTATAAAGCAAATTTAACATAGATCAAGCTCAGTCACTGTGGCAACTTACCTGGTCCGGGGCAGGCTAACTGTCAGGCTAAGCTGAGTTCCTCTAACACTGACCAATAGGAATGCAATTATATTCTTCTTCTGTTGTTTTAATGGCGGTTGGCAAACCAACTAAAGGTGCATTGTCCGCCACCTACTGGATAGGAGTATGGCACACTACTTGGTTGAATATACTTGGTGCAAAAAAATAAAAAAATAATAATAAATAATAAAAATAAATCTTCTCCTAATATATCCTTAAGTGAATAATTTCTTACACCCCATCCGTCAGTGCCTGAACTAATTCAAGTCTTTCTCTATTGTATGCTTTACATTCTAGTAATATATGATTTACTGTTTCTGGATATCCACATTTTTAGCAATTATGCAATGATATTACCACTGACTCTCTCTTTTATAGCCTTGTAGCATCATACTTTTATAGCCATGCAGCCTTTCTCTCTGGTTTCATGACAGCTGTACCTTTTCTAGTTAGCAGAACAGATAGAAGAACTTTAGAATATTGCAGGGATAGGCAACTTCGGTCCTGGAGGGCCACTGTCCTGCAGAGTTTAGCTCCAACCCTAATTAAACACACCTGAACAAGGCAATCAGTGTTTTCGGGTTACTAGATAGATACAGGCAGGTGAGTTTTTATGGGGGCTGAAGCTAAACTCTGCAGGATAGTGGCCCTCCAGGACCGGAGTTGCCTATCCCTGGAATATTGCTTTAAAGCATTAAAATCACTTAATTAAAAGTTAAATCACTAAATTAAAAATGAAAATACATAATAAAGAAAAAGACTACATCTTAACTGGAATAAGAAACACACATTAATTCATTTGAGCTCATAATCAGGACTGTATTAGCTTACATTTTATTTACCCATTACAATATTCCCTTTACAGTTACTGCTATCATAAAAAATACACTTATATGTAGGTTTAAAATTCTACAAAAGGCACATTTAATGTCCAACAACAAATATTTTAGCAAAACGCACATGTTTCTCAGAATTATTGCACTACTATTCTATTGCGCTCCGTTTAGTTCGCATGCGAGCAGCAGTACATGTTCACTCGTGTAATCCTCACCCACTCCTGACAGCAAAATGGATATATTTGCATGATTTCCCAATCAACACATGAGATCATGCGATGATCACAGTGACATCACACGATCCTCATAATGTGATCCTCACAGTGTGAGTAATATGTGAGCTCATTGTAAATTCAAACGATCCTCATACTGTGATCCTCACAGTGTGAGTAATATGTGAGCTCATTGTAAATTCAAACGATCCTCATACTGTGATCCTCACAGTGTGAGTAATATGTGAGCTCAATTGTGAGCTTAAAATTTTGTGCAGGTTGAGAGGAGGCAATTCAAATATCGCTCACTGGAGATGTGCTCTGATTGGCCAGCTATCCAGTGCGTTGTGATTGGCCGAATACCTCAAGTGTGTGACGGAAATGTTACACCTCTCAGCATATTGTGCTGCTGTGTCTTGGCGCAACGAGACAAAAAAAATAAAACCCATTATAAACTAGGCATTTATTGCATCCAGTGGGGACATATTTACTGATTATAATGACTTATACTGTCTTTTTACGTGTTGCATTGCATCGTGCCGTGTAAACATAAATTTGTGACTGGAGAAAAATCAAACGAGTGCTAATCTACACTGTTCAAAACTCGGGTTTGAATCGTCAGTGGCAAATTCTTTAAATATGAAAACATACTTACAGGCTGTGAGTCAGAACAGCCGGCATTGTAGGCTACTCTCCCAGGTTTGAACCAAATATTTGGTTTGAACTGTTCTGGAACAGTGTTGTAAATGCAACTTAACCACTGATTTCTAGTCGTGTCCTCTTTTGGAAGGCCAAACTAAGTATTTTCACTTCCACAATGAAACACAAAGCGTCTTCATGACATGGTGGCCGCAGCAACAATACTACAGCAAGAATCAAAGTTACGCCTTCTTTCTTTGTGTGAACATTTGGGTAGTGTTATGCAAGTCCTCCCATACAGTGATGTAGACATGTGGGGATGTGTTTAAACGAGGCGTTTTAGGAGGGCATGGACGAGTCTTAACTTTTAAATAGAATATCTGTCTTATTTATTCATGAACAGCTTGTAACACTCCAAAGACAACTTAAAACTTGAAATCACATCATATGACCCCTTTAATAAATTTTTTAATTTATTTTAATTTATTTTTAATAAAAATATTTCCAGTATATGCCTCAGGTTTACAAAGTATCGTAAACTCCTTTATGAGCATCAGCGTTTATCCTCTGCAAACCTCAACACTTCGAAAGTCAGCAAACTTTGGCTGTGTGTCTTCTGTCATCAGCCCCGAACTAAAGTTTGATTCAGTTCGGTCACTTCCTATAAACAGGCTCATAGAACAATTTGTTCTTTCATCAAATTTGAAACATCAAACATCAAATTTGAAGCAAAAGCAATAATTAAAGCATTTATCGTTAAGGAGTGGCAACAAAAATGGGATACAGGAAACACAGGACGTCATCTTTATAAAATACAGTGAGAAGTAGGAGTAGTGAGGATATCAAAAAGAAGCACCAAAGAGGAAAATATTTTATCAAGATTAAGGATTGGTCACATGTTAATAAATAAACATCCAACAGGATCATTTGAGCAGTGTAGAGTAGAGTGTTGCACACTTGAAATACGAGACCATAGAAAAGCGTAATGAAATGAAGATCAGTTTCATCTTTAATAAACAAAACAAGCAAAAACAAAATTGAGCACAAACATGGCACATCTCTCTTTCTTGCTCACCGCAGAATGTTCAGGACTCAAAAACTTTTTCTAGCTGCCCCACTTGCACCTGATAGTGCTATGTGTCTTTCACAGTGCCCCTGAATCAAAATAAATGAATAGTTGTAAATAAAATAACAGTAAATAAAACAATAATAAAACAAAATCTGACATGCATCTGTACTTTTTTTAAGGGTACACAAACTATAATCATAAGCACTGTACTGCCAAAACTTCCATTCTCACAAGTCTATCATTATTATTTTACAGAAGTGTTCCTGACTGAACTTACTTGTGAACTTACTGTGTGAGGCAGAAAACATTCACAAGCATTTGTGGATTGGTTGCAGAAAACCATGGCATCATAAAGATGCCAGTGTTATTACAGAGCAGCTCCTTCTGTGTTCACATGCATGTGTTCTTTATTACACAGTAGTTCAGAAAAGGACCTTGAGCTTACATTGAGATAGAGACAGACAGTCTGAGACAAGGAGAGAGGACATATCCAGCCCTCTTAACTCTAACCAAAATAAGAAAGCATGTCTCATCAAAAGTAATTACTGAAGTTACTCTGAATGCTTCTTAAGCTCTTGGCATTCAAATGGAAGCCAGAATTTAACAGTATGTATGGTATTCAAACACAAGAAGCAGTTTATTGGATAAAATAAAGCAGGGTCTTTGTATATTTATGGGCATTTCTTGGATTATAAAGAGACAGTGTCTCATGCGGATGTCCAACAACACAGTCCTCTCAGTGTTCTTGGAAATGCAGGCAATAAAAACAGTGGTTGTCAAAATGACTGAATCATGGTTTAAACACGAAAAATCTGTCAATGGCTTTAGACAGACTGTAACTGTGACTGAGCAAAGTTTATATCTATGGTCCGATTGTCAGGGATGAGCAGCATTTCATGTATTTAAAATACATATTTGAAATAAAATATACTATTTTGTATTTTAAAGCCTTTAGGAAAAAAAAAAACACACGAATGTAATTTGTATTTAAATACATTTATTAGTATTTTGCATTTTCAGAATACATGAACTACAGGGTGCTGATTTTGTCATGCATCAACTAGTTCAGATACGCCCCTCCCCCCAACAACAACATTCATTCACGTGAGCTGCAGCTGTAACTGCATTCTGCATTGGATGAGCGGCTTTCTGGAATATGATGAGGATGTTATGGTCAATCGTACTTGTTGATTAAAGTTAAAATATTGCATCATTTATTTGCCTTCTGCCTTCAACAAAAAGAACATAATATTTTCAGGAAGTTATTATTATTAACATAATTTGAGGAAAATGGATCAAAAATGAATTAGATGCATTTTTTTACTGCTGGTGCGACTAACTTTTGTGAGCAGTTGCACTGGTGTCCTACTCATAAGCGCTGCCATTTTTTGTTGCATATAAGCAGCAATAAACAGAAAACTAAACAAAAGTATAATGTAACTGGGCTACTCATTTGAGCTGCGCAGTTTATCAGCTCGGACCAGTACTTAAGCACAGTGCAAGCAAACTGGTCAGAGCTCAAGGAAATTAAAACTATTCTAGTAATTACTATATTAAAATAATTATTCTATTATAATAAAATTATAACGACTTCACAAAAGGGCGCATCTTAAATAGTGAACAACGACTGAATGAGACCTATCATAGTAATTAATCAGGAACCAATGTTAATCTCGTTACACTGCTACTGTGTGCTGCGAGATCCAGTGAGAATCGTTTAAATTTTGCACAGAATTCAGAATTTAAAAAAGAAGTTTTTTTATCATTTGCAATCAAGTAAACAATATTGCTGTAAATGAAGTGTCCCTAAATAAGCAAGCCAGAGGCGACAGTGGCAAGGAACCAAAACTCCATCGGTGACAGAATGGAGAAAAAACCTTGGGAGAAACCAGACTTAGTCGGGGGGCCAGTTCTCCTCTGGCTAGACGAAACCAGCAGTTCAATTCCAGGCAGCAGCAAAGTCAGATTGTGCAGAAGAATCATCTGTTTCCTGTGGTCTTGTCCCGGTGATCATCTGAGACAAGGTCTTTACAGCGGATCTGGGGCTCATCTAGTTGTCCTGGTCTCCGCTGTCTTTCAGGGATGTAGAGGTCCCTTCTAGATGCTGATCCACCATCTGGGCTGGATACGTACTGGATCCGGGTGACTGCAGTGACCATCTGATCTGGATACAGACTGCAACTGCTACTGGCTGGCGTTCCTCAAGGCTCAGTACTTGGACCACTTCTCTTCTCCATCGACATGATGTCATTAGAATCTGTCATTCAGAAGCATGGCTTTTCCTATCACTGCTATGCTGATGACACTCAACTCTTTGCAGCCTGTCTGAGTGACATTTCTAGCTAGATGAATGACCATCACCTTCAGCTCGACCTTACTAAGACAGAACTGCTGGTGGTTCCAGCTAACCCATTGTTTCATCAGAACTACTCTATACAGCTGGGTTCATCAACCATAACTCCTTCCAGGACAGCCAGAAACCTAGGAGTTGTGATCGATCATCAGTTAAGCTTCACAGACCATATTGCTACATGACTTGGTCCTGCAGATTTGCCTTATACAACATTAGGAAGATTAGACCCTTCCTGTCAGATCAAGCCACCCAACTTCTTGTCCAAGTTCTTGTTCTCTCCAGACTGGACTATTGTAATTCTCTCCTGGCGGGCCTTCCTGCATGTACTATCAAGCCTCTACAACTGATCCAGAATGCAGCAGTGAAGGTTGTCTTCAATGAGCCAAAAAAAGCTCACGTTACTCCTCTCCTCATCAGGTTACACTGGCTACCAGTAGCCGCTCACATCAAATTCAAGGTACTGATGCTAGCCTACAAGACGACCACTGGCACGGCAACAGTATATCTAAACTCACTAGTTCAAACTTATGCGCCCTCCAGAAACTTGCATTCTGCAAGGGTACGACGCCTTGTGGTCCCATCCCAAAGAGGTTCAAAATCACTCTCACAGACCTTTTCCTGGACTGTGCCCAGCTGGTGGAATGACCTCCCGATCTCAATTCGAACAGGGATCTCAATTCAAAAATGAGTCTTTACTCATTTTCAAAAAAACATCTAAAGACTCATCTTTTTCTTCAGCACTTGACCAGCTAATACTAGCACTTACCTTTTCTTGTCTATCCTATTCATGAAAAAAAAAAAAAAACTAGCTACAGGTTCTGTGCTAGACTAACTGAGACTTTTCATGGCACTTGTATACTGCTGTTGTTCTCTCATTGGTCTGATTGCTTCTATTGTTCTCATTTGTAAGTTGCTTTGGATAAAAGTGCCTGCTAAATGATTAAATGTAAATGTAATGTAAATGACTGGATCTGATGGCTACAGTGACCTCGGAATAAGAGAGAAACAGACTAATATTAGCATAGATTGCCTTTCTTCTAACGATGTAGCAAGTACATTGGGTATTTTGGGAAGTTTTCCCTGTTCCGGTTTACCAAATTAATGCAGCCTAAAAATCCGTTAACGGATTTGGATATTAGGAACGTATTAGTGTGTTATGTGTAAGCCAGGTTAAAGAGATAGTTCTTTAATCTAGATTTAAACTGCAAGAGTGTGTCTGCCTCCCGAACAATGTTAGGTAGGTTATTCCAGAGTTTAGGCGCTAAATAGGAAAAGGATATGCCGTCCGCAGTTGACTTTGATATTCTAGGTATTATCAAATTGCCAGAGTTTTGAGAACGCAGCGTATGTGGAGGACTTTAATGTATCAAGAGCTAGTTCAAATACTGAGGTGCTAACCCATTCAGGGCTTTATAAGTAATAAGCAAGATTTTGAAATCTATACGATGTTTAATAGGTAGCCAGTGCAGTGTTGACAGAACCGGGCTAATATGATCATACTTCCTGGTTCTAGTAAGAACTCTAGCTGCTGCATTTTGGACCAGCTGGAGTTTGTTTATTAAGCGTGCAGAACAACCACCCAATAAAGCATTACAATAATCTAACCTTGAGGTCATAAACGCATAGATTAACATTTCTGCATTTAACATTGAGAGCATAGGTCGTAATTTAGATATATTTTTGAGATGGAAAAATGCAGTTTTACAAATGCTAGAAAACGTGGCTTTCTAAGGAAAGATTGCTATCAAATAGCACATCTAGGTTCCTAACTGATGATGAAGAATTGACAGAGCAGCCATCAAGTCCTATAAATAACACCACTTTATTGCATGCCGAGTTTTTAGGTCCTATAATTAACACCTCTGTTTTTTTTCAGAATTTAGTAGTAAGAAATTACTCGTCATCCAGTTTTTTATATCGACTATGCATTCCGTTAGTTTTTCAAATTGCTATGTTTCGCCGGGCTGCAAAGAAATATAGAGCTGAGTATAATCAGCATAACAGTTAAAGTTAACACCATGTTTCCTGATGATATCTCCCAAGGGTAACATGTAAAGCATGAAGAGTAATAGGCCTGTTGTGAGCGCGTTCACAACACTGCAGTGACGCCACTGACATACGACGCTGCTGACGTGTTATCTTTGTTATTGGGCACACCAGAGAACACATCAGCAGCGTCGTACATCAACAGTCACAGCAGTCGCGTTCACAACAGACCCGGAAGAGAAAAAAATGCTGAATAAATTCGTAATTTTTGTTATTTTTGGACCAAAATGTATTTTTGATGCTTCAACAAATTCTAACGGACCCTCTGATGTCACATGGACTATTTTGATGAAGTTTTTATTACCTTTCTGGACATGGACAGTATACCGTACATACATTTTCAATGGAGGGACAGAAAGCTCTCTGACTAAATCTAAAATATCTTAAACTGTGTTCCGAAGATGAACGGAGGTCTTACGGGTTTGGAACGACATGAGGGTGAGTCATTAATGACATAATTTTAATATTTGGGTGAACTAACCCTTTAATGCTTTATACAGTACATACACATTTGTAAATGATATGATAAAAAAAAAAAACAATAGGCCTATTTGATTTTCATGCAAATAGTTTCTGAAGATTTTTCATAATTTTTTTTTTTTACTTTTCAAAAGTTTCTTGAATAACAGATATACAGTGTGGCCGTACTGAACTTTACTGTATGTATGTGTGTGTGTGTGTGTGTGTGTGTGTGTGTGTGTGTGTGTGTGTGTGTGTGTGTGTGTGTGACAAGGCCAATGCATTAAAACCATTCAGCTTAATATTAATGTGCTGCTTTAACTGATGCACGGGTGCACACACCACTGGCCCACAGATCTGAAATTTGCATAGTGCAAAAAGTAACATTCAGAAGCTCAGGGCCAGCCCAGGCTCTGTTGGTGCCCTTGGCAAGATTTTAGATTCCCCCAACCCTGCACTAAAAAAAAAAATAAAAAATAAAAAATCTGAAAATGCTGATTTTTCTTTACTATACTATAACATTACATACATACTGATAAGTATTAACATTAATAAGTAGTACATCAATTGTGATAATAAACAAATGGAGATGTTGAAGCACCTTGTAGATATTTTATAAGTAAATCTGTTAAAAAACTCTATTGAAGAGACCAGACATGAGCTACTCCCACAACTATGCCTACAGTGACAAGTTCTTACAAGAAAAAGAAATATAAGCAATATGAAATGCCTAAAATAGTCCAACAGACAACAAAGGCAACAAATTAAAGGCTACATTTTATAATTTATTTGTACATGTTAGCCAGCTAGCTAGCTAGTTAGTCTAATTAGCATACCCATACCTTTCATTTCAATTTTGTCCATATGCACAGTGGAAAATGACATACTTAAACCTAATTATTTCATTTTATGAAGACTAGATTAGAGTCCTAGTCATGTGTTTGTTTGTTTTTTTTGTTTTTTCAAAAGACATTTAGACACTTTTTGGTGAATTAAAAGCAAGCAGTAGGCCATGTAACTGATATTAAAAAACAACATTATAGAAGCTTAAATTTATTTTAAAGAAAATAAAGTAAAAAATAAATAAACACAAAAAAAAACCAAAAACATTCCACGGTGTCAGTGTTGCCAGTTAAGATGTTTTAAAAAGTCTATTTCAAAATACTACATAAACATCACTGCCTAATACACAGCCGTTAACTTGTGATTTTTATCTCTATATTTATATTTTTTTCTGCTCCTCTACTTTGCTTCCTGCCTTGTGCCCCTGATAATTTTCTTTTTTCAATCATTTTTTAGAAATGATACTTTAAGAGCACATAAAGGGAAAAACTATTTTGACTGCGTGCGCCATGCATGATTAATGCGTTTTGATGATGCATTATAAGTCATGACGCTGAAAGTGTTTAAATTAGTCCAACATGACATGTCGTCAAATCTTATGATTTTTCGTTGATGTAAATTTTATTTTGTTCTAACATTATTTTAATCAGTTTGATGATCAGTCAGAACTAAAATTACGTTAACTATCAGAAATTATTTTGCTTAATATATGGGTGTAGGAGCGCAAGATTGTCACAAGAGGGTGACAAAAAAATAAACTTTCCTGCGGTGCCCCCTAGTCATTTTGCGCCCTAGTCAACTACCTATGTCGCCTATGCCAAGGGCCTGCCCTGCAGAGGCTCATAAACTTATTTTTATTAATCGATACTAAATCACAACATTATATTTCTCAGCAAGGAGGGGGGGTAAATGTTTGATGTTTTTAAGTAACTAAACTCATCTTCATTGTTTATAGAGAGAGACAGACAAAGTATGCAGTTTTTCCTATTGTTGGCATGCCAGCGATTATCCCTCTGCATGCCATAGGTTGCCAACCCCTGGCCTACAACATAACATGTTATCTACTCAAAGTTGTATGAAAGGATAAACCTTACATTTCACACTTTAACTCATATTTAAGAAAATGATCAAAACCATAAATTATGGGCATTTTATCTGCTCCATAAACAAATCTACATAGGCTACCTTATTCGAAGTGTTGATGTTTTTAAAATACACATTAGCTTGTTTTAAATACACCAATTAAGATTTACAACAAAAAAAATATACAATTTGCTCATTAGTCTGAACAAAATGACAGTGACTGAATGACTGAATGAAAATGTAACTCCAGTGACTGACAGCAGGTGGTGCTTATGGAACAGCAGAAATAGACATTACACGGAGGGAAGATGAAAAGAAAATGTCACTGAAACTTTTCTGAAGACAGTCAGTTCCCCCTTATGCATTCATTGAATTGATTAATTTATACATTATTTCAATTAATTTCTTTCAGCACTCTGCCTTCCATTGTTTTCACACAAAATTAAACCTACACTGCATGCTGTGCCTGCATAAACTGTTAATTTTGCGTAATGCTGAGCTGGATTTATCACAGTTTTTCCACATATTCATAGATTAATCTTTATTAAAGAGCAGGTCATATGGGTTTTTGAAAAATATCTCTTTTGCAGTTTATAATGTAGCTATCCTTAAATGAAAACAATCTGCAAAGTTGTTAATCAAAAAAGTGCATGATAAATAAAGATATTGTCTCTCAAAAGAGAGAGTCGGTTCTGAATCGCCTCAACAAGTCATCATATTTTCGAATCTTTTGCCACTGGGTAACACGTTTGCATAATCCCCGCCTGCCCATGAAATGTGAACATAGTCTGACCTGCTCACAAACACTTGCACTAATAGTGCAGTATACCTAGTGCAGCTTTAGGTTTCCAGGTAAAGAACAATATTACTGTCTTACTGAAGTAGTTCTGATAATTCGGTGTGAACCCACTATTTCCTAAGAATGTGTCGATTATTGTAGACTGATGTTGTTCTAATTAATTTAATAATAAAGAATGTAGTGTAGCACACAGACTTTATAATCATTGTGAAATTGCTGTTTATTTGCTGCACCAGCAGTTACAGGAGCATCTCAATAAATTAGAAAGTTGTGGAAAAGTTCATTTAAAAAAAAATATTAAAAAAAAAACACCAATTCACTATCTCAACAAATTAGAATATGGTGACATACCAATCAGCTAATCAACTCAAAACACCTGCAAAGGTTTCCTGAGCCTTCAAAATGGTCTCTCAGTTTGGTTCACTAGGCTACACAATCATGGGGAAGACTGATCTGACAGTTGTCCAGAAGACAATCATTGAAACCCCTCACAAGAGAGTCAGCCACAAACATTCATTGCCAAAGCAGCTGGCGGTTCACAGAGTGCTGTATCCAAGCATATTAACAGAGAGTTGAGTGGAAGGAAAAAGTGTGGAAGAAAAAGATGCACAACCAACCGAGAGAGCCGCAGCCTTAAGGCCCCGATGTACTTAAAACAAAGTTAATTTTCGTTCTTCGTTTCGAGGCAAAAAGAAGTTAGAAAAGGCTGAGCGACAGTATACTGTTAATGAACTTTCCAACACCCCCTCACTGCTGGAGGCGGGGTGTAGATTCATGTAAACCTGTGTCACGACACTCGCGTGTATCCTCTAAACAAAACCACGATGAAATGAAGAAGTGTAGGCAATCTAGGTGTGAGACGGGGCCCAATGGTCAGAATATTATAGACAAAAGAATAATGTTTAGTAGCAATTCAGTCAAGTATCATGTTTGCAATACAAAAGAACCATTCCATAATCAGTCCTTTATGGAAAGTGTGAATGGCTCACAGTTTGAAAACTTGATGTGGGAAAAAAAATATTGGAATCAGTTTGTTGCTTTATTTTATTAGTGTTCATTTATTTTATTAAACTGGATAAATTGTTTTGATAAAAACAAAGGTTTATTATTGTATATTCGTTTGGCATTTCATTTACTGTATACCCTTTAAATTCGCTAATTGAAAGAACAACAGCAGCAGTATGGTGTAACATTTATTTGAAACATGTATTTGGTACTCGCTACCTTATATCCTTACTCTTTCCTTTCATTCTTTTCATGGCTTTGGAAAACTTGTCTCAGATGTTTCCCTGCTTTGCTTTTTGGATAACTCCGGGTCGTCGACACCGAGCTTCGTTGTTATTTCTTTCTAGGAATGAAATACTGTCTCTATATCTTTAAAGTCTGTCCGCGAGTGATCGTACAGGTGCGGATATATTTGTGCAGCTCAGCTATTCGACACTCCAGTGTATTCAGGAGATGTTGCTCTCCTTATTGACCTCTGCAGAATGAGGAACAAACTGAGAAAAAAAATCACGCGTCAAAGAAGGTGGAGTTTCAGAACACACCCACCGATTGCATAACCGCCACGGACCAATAGAAACTCAAAGGTGTTTAGGAGCCGAAATGAACTCCCCCGGAAAGTTCGCTTCAAACTGCCAAAATGAACTCAAAACGAACTTCGTTTTGGCCTGATTTTGTTAGAAATGACGTCATATCAGTTCGTTCTTCGTTTTCTTTTGAAGTATATCGGGGCCTTTATGAGGAATGTCAAGCAATGTCATCTGCTGGTGTTGGTCCATTGTGTTTTTTGAAAACCAAAGTCACTGCACCCGTTTACCAAGAAATTTTGGAGCACTTCATGCTTCCTTCTGTTGACCAGCTTTTTGAAGATGCTGATTTCAGTTTCCAGCAGGATTTGCCACCTGTCCACACTGCCAAAAGCACCAAAAGTTGGTTAACAGAAATGTTTGTAAAATTAATGGATAATGTTGTTTGTAATGAACTGCCAGTACTTTTTCTGTTATTTTACAGATTTATTTTTTACAGTATATCAGACAATGTTCTTGTTGTAGTTCTTTTTTGTATGTATGGGGGCACTACTGCACACATGGACACATGGTGTGGTTGGTTTGTCTCACATAAAAAGGGGGTGCTAGTTTGCAGATACAGAAAGAATGACGTGGATTTCAGACATCTGACTCATAACAGCAGTAAATCTTGTTGTCATTTATTTGGTGCATAGCATCAAAATCTGACTGGTAGCCAAGTTGTAAACAATGTGTTCTCTCTTTACCAAGTTACCAAACTTAACTATCAGCAGAGATGGAAATTAAATACACGAAAATGTATTTAAAATAAAAATACAAAATACTGTTTGGAAAAATGTTATTTAACACAAATACAAATACAGTATACAAATACAGTTTTGTTGTTGTTGTTGTTGTTTTGTTTGTTTGTTTTTTAATACACAAAATACATGTGAAATTTGCCATCCAGTGCAGGTATCCCTAGGCTGAAATCTATCTGGACCTCTTCTCCACACACACACGCACGCACACACATTTAGATGTGTACAACTACTTTTGTTTTCATTTTACATACCTCTTCCCTTCCATTTTTAACACACTCTGTTAGCTTAGATAATTTATAAGTTTCATCTGGTTTTGAGATATATAGTTAAGTATCATCAGCATAACAGTGGAAACTAATCACGTATTTTCTAATAATATTACCAAGGGGCAACATGTATATTGAAAATAGCAGAGGACCTTGGACAGATCTTTGTGGCACTCCATATTTTACTGGTGATAATTGAGATGACTCCCCATTTAAATAAACAAAGTGGTAGCAATCAGACAGGTATGATCTAAACCATCTTAAAGCCTGCCCTGGAATACCTGTATAGTCTTGGAATCGATCTATGAATATGTCATGATCTATAGTGTTGAACTCAAACTAGCAATGAGATGCAGCCTTATTCTGAAACAAGTGCAGTTTCTGTGCTATGGTGGGGTCTGAAACCTGACTGAAATTCTTCATAGAGATAACTTTTGCGGTAAGGAGCACAATTGAGCAGACAACTTTTTAAATTTTTTTAAATATAAACGGAAGATTTGAAATGGGTCTGTAATTTGCCAGTTCACTAGGATCTAGTTGTGGTTTCTTAATAAGAGGCTTAATAACTGCCTGTTTGAATGGTTTGGGATGTGACCTAAAGACAACGATGAGTTAATAATATTGAGAAACAGTTCTTCTGCTACAGGTAACAACTCTTTCATTAATTTATTGGGTACAGGATCTAACAGGCATGTGTCACACTACGCTGCCAGAAGGAACATGGAGTCGAGAATAATCAAGAGAGTCTTTATTAATCCAACACAGGGGTAAATCCAACATGGAACACAGGAGGAAGACACAGACGTACTGACTTGTAGACCCAACAAAACTGAACTGAAAGGACAAGGCTTATAAAGACAGGATAATGAGGAGCAGACAGGTGCATAGAGTTACTAAATTAATGGGGACATGGAACACATGGGAAAGAAACTAGACACACCTGGAATTAAACTAACAAACCACGGGAGACAGAAACTGGGTCACAGGGGCAAAAACACACATAATAAGTCCAGGGGTGTGACATTACTCCCCCCTCCCGGAGGGTGCGACCTCGCACCATAGAAACAACAGAGGGAGGAGCCAGGGAGGAGACGACGGAGGGAGGAGCCAGGAGGGACCTGGAGCAGGAGGAGCCCAAGGTGGAGCCGACAGTGGGAGGAGGAATGGCTGCCGACTCCAGGGGGCCAACCCACGGCGGTGGAACAGGTGGAGAAGGAGCCAGAGGCGGAGATGGAGAGCTGAAGAGCCAGGGTTACGGGGAGTATCCGGAGGTCCTAGGTGGAACTGATGGCGCCGGCGACCGATGCGGAGATGTGGATCTGGGAGGCCACGGTGGAGCGAGAGTGACAGAGGACTGAGGTGGAGCCGAGGAGACCAAAGACACAGGATGGTCCAGAGGGACGGAGGGACAAGGCAAAGCCAGAGGAGTGGAGTCCCGAGATGCAGGATGGTCGACGCCAGACCAAGGCGGAGCAGGAGGGATGAGGGAGCCAGGCGGAGCTTGTGGACTGCTGGGCCATGGTGGAGAGGAGGGAGCTAGGAGCCATGGTGGAACCGACGGGTCAACGGGCCGAGACAGAGTCCAGGCCTTGGAGACAGGAGGCGGAGGTGAGGGAGACTCAGAGCACGGCGACGCTGGAGGTGGGCTGGGCTCTGGGTCTGGAGTGGACCTGGCGAGATCCTCCATCGGGCAAATGGTGAGATTGGACCAGTTTCTCGCCAGAGTCCACTCCACGAATGCGGCAAATTCCTCCTGAGGACCATCTTCGGACGACAACCCTCTGCACTCAGTGCTCAGGTTGGCGTTATAGAATGCGCAGAGCATGTCATCCGGGTAGCTGGTGATGTTAGCTAGCAGAAGGAACAGTCTGGTATGGTCCTCAAGAGAACATCCTCCCTGCTTCAGCAGGAGGAGGAGGAATTCGGGGCGAAGGAGGGCATCCATAAACACAACGGAAACAAAAGGACTGAGGAATACCGGAAAACAAACAGATGGTAGACAAATGGAATAAGCTGTTGTAGGTCAGGTCTTCTGCCACGCTACGTTGCCGGAAGGAACATGGAGTCGAGAATGATCGAGAGAGTCTTTATTAATACAACACGGGGTAAATCCAACATGGAATACAGGAAGAAGATACACACGGGATAACGAGGAGCAGACAGGGGCATGGAATTACTAAATTAATGGGGACATGGAACACATGGGAAAGAAACTAGACACACCCGGAATTAAATTAACAAACCACGGGAGACAGAAACTGGGTCACAGGGGAAAAAACACACATACTAGATGCGTTCGACTGCATGCAGCACTGTGCAGACCGATCGCAATCTGACTTGAAGCAGTGCATGCCGGTTAGACATTTTGTCCAACTTGAGATGGTGCCGACGCCACATGACTGTCACATGTGGCATTAAAGTACCGCGAGAGCGTTTCGAGAGCAGCCGACTAACTTAGCCGCAGCAGTTTCTCCAGAGTGACTGCAGGAGCGCTGATGACGACACAGCTGTTTCACAATTGGCCAGTGAGTGTCACTAGCAGGAGCAGAAAGTGTCCGGCTTGACGTGTCTGTTTTCAACTCCGCCCCCGACTGCGAGTGGCTACTCTCGTTGATCGCCGCCTGTAGCCATGCTTCAAGTCAAATGCACCTAAAAAGTCCAGGGGTGTGACAGCATGTTGTTGGTTTAGATGCAGTGATAAGTTTATTTAGCTCTTCCTGTCCGATAGCTGAAAAGCACTGCAGTTTATCTTTGGATGCGATAAATGAAGCTGAAGTAATAGACGCTGTAGAATCTACATTTGCTATTGTTTTACTGATGTTATCTATTTTATCAGTTGAGAAATTTATAAAGTCATTATTATTAAACTGTGAGGGAATATTTAGATTGCTTTTGTTCATTTATTTTACATTTTTCTGGTTTAATTATGATCAGATTTTTTCTAAATCCTGCATTAAATTTATTTTTATATTTTGACCTCACTATTCAGGGAACAGACACAGTCTATATAGATTGGACAGCGCAAGTTCTTCTATTTAAGGGGGTAGAACAAAAGCCATCATACCAGTTATTTGAGAGTTGGCTTACTAGTCATATGGAGTGTAGTGTCCTGGAGATGTTGTCTGACAGGAGTTCCGCACCGACTCTGCTGGGGTGCGGGCCATCAGTGTGAAAAAGCCTAGGATGCTCCCAGAAAAAATTCAAATTATTAACAAATAGCAGTTTCTGTTCTTTACACCATGACAATAACCATTCATTTAAAGCAAAAAGTCTACTGAACCTTTCGTGTCCTCATCGATACGTGGGAAGCGGTCCTGACACGATGATCATCATAGTGGGCAATGTGCAGCGCACCATCTTGATCAGGCTCCTGAAGTCCCTCTTCAATGTCTCCATCTGCCACAGCTTGGTGTCATTAACCCCGGCTTGAAGCACGACCGCTCCGGTGCTCTCGTCGCCTTTCAGGATCACAGATATCTGCACAGAAACATCGAGAACACGAGCACCAGGGAAACAGTGAGTGTGCACTGGATTCATTTGTGGGGGTTTACTCATATGTGTCTCCAAAATGACCCACAACCTAATCAGTTTATATGTAATGAAATCTATTCACAAACTTCTCATGAAACGATTGTTTGATAAACTATTCGGCAAACTACTTTTCCTAACTGCTGCTTTCCGATGGTTTGGAGAACAATTACTCAGTCGTCCCCCGTCATTTCACAGAATTGTACAATGGTGAGCACATCAAGTATAAAAGTATTGAGCATACACAGTCATCAGGTTTGCAGCATAGGCGAAAGTATAAACAAGGCTTCTACTGCACAAAACACTTACAAAATATGTATGTGTTTTAAAGTTTTGCCAGTTTAAACATTCAAATTATTTTAAACCATTCCAATCGTGAAGGAGAACTAAATTTGGTACTCGACCATTGGTTCCCTTTCAGTCGGTCACTCTCGACGTCACGTTGGTGACTGACGAATTGGGATATCGCTTCGATAGACCAATCTACTTTGAGTGTAAACTAAATTAGCCAATGCACATATTGCATCCAGCTGCCGCTGATCACAGCATGAGTATAATAAGGCAGCAGGTGCAATGCATACAAGCTTTTCGCTTTGGAGCCGAGTGACAACATCATTCTGCTCTACTGTATTTTCGAGAACTACGAGGTCAGCATGCTCTCTGAAGCTTTGTGTGTTGCCGAGACGGTGCTTCAGCGGTGGTCTTTCCAAAGTTGAGTGGGTTGCGCACTTCAGGCCATCTCCTCTGTGCACCTCAGCACTAAAAGAGCATTTCCTAAAGAGCATTTTTCTTTGAAAGAGCTCCACGGGTGTGTCTTTGTAAAGATGACGGATTGTCTTTTTAAAGGGCGGGAAGATGACCATCTCGGAGTTGCGAACCAGGCTCCGCTACCTTCAGGGGGGCGGAGTCCCATTGCCACTGCCGCGATCTGGGGCTCGTTCTGGCGGCCGGCAGACGAGAACCACTTCCAGCATTAGCACGTGTGGTTTGAGGGTTACAGTGGTGGCAAACCCCTTAGGGAACCAACCCTTTGGGACCATCACTCCTCTTGCACCTCCGATCCAGTTGAGCAACCCACGGAACGCGCTGAGCCCTCTTCAAAGAGCGTACCAGTGGTATCCAGTGGACCTCCCCCCAACCAGATGTTCATCCCAGCATCAGATGGAGAGCTCTCTGATGAAGATTCGACTGCACTGCCGCCCTCCGCGATGGTGGCAAAGCTTGAATTGAATCCAGAGATGACAGCTATCCTTTCCTGGGCCGCCAGGAGAGTAGGGCTCGAGTGGAGACCTCCACTGCATCCCGAGCCCTTGAGGCTGGATGACTGGTTTCTCAGAGTGGTTAAACTGTCTTCCTGGAAGTGCATGACGAGCTCACCAGTTGGTGGACGGCACCTTTTACTGCCAGAAACTGGCCAGTGGGCTCCTCCCTCTCCACCCTCGATGGCGGTGGAACGAAGGGGTATTTATATAGTCCAAAATGCAGCAGCTAGAGTTCTTACTAGAACCAGGAAGTATGATCATATTAGCCCGGTCCTGTCAACACTGCACTGGCTCCCTATCAAACATCGTATAGATTTTAAAATCTTGCTTATTACTTATAAAGCCCTGAATGGTTTAGCACCTCAGTATTTGAACGAGCTCTTGTTACATTATAGTCCTCCACGTCCGCTCCGTTCTCAAAACTCTGGCAATTTGATAATACCTAGAATATCAAAGTCAACTGCGGGCGGCAGATCCTTCTCCTATTTACCGCCCAAACTCTGGAATAACCTACCTAACATTGTTCGGGAGGCAGACACACTCTTGCAGTTTAAATCTAGATTAAAGACCCATCTCTTTAACCTGGCTTACACATAACATACTAATACACTTCTAATATCCAAATCCATTAAAGGATTTTTAGGCTGCATTAATTAGTTAAACCGGAACCGGGAACACTTCCCATAACACCCGATGTACTTGCTACATCGTTAGAAGAATGGCATCTATGCTCATATTAGTCTGTTTCTTTCTTATTCCGAGGTCACCGTAGCCACCAGATCCAGTCTGTATCCAAGTCAGAGGGTCACTTCAGTCACCCGGATCCAGTATGTATCCAGCCCAGATGGTGGATTAGCACCTAGAAAGGACCTCTACAGCCCTGAAAGACAGCGGAGACCAGGACTAGAGCCCCAAAGATCAGATCCCCTGTAAAGACCTTGTCTCAGACGACCACCGGGACAAGACCACAGGAAACAGATGATTCTTCTGCACAATCTGACTTTGCTGCAGCCTGGAATTGAACTGCTGATTTCATCTGGTCAGAGGAGAACTGGCCCCCCAACTGAGCCTGGTTTCTCCCAAGGTTTTTTTCTCCATTCTGTCACTGATGGAGTTTTGGTTCCTTGCCGCTGTCGCCTCTGGCTTGCTTAGTAGACACTTCATTTACAGCGATATTGTCAACTTGATTGCAAATGATTGCACAGATACTATTTAAACTGAACTGAGCTGCATGATGACATCACTGAATTCAATGATGAACTGCCTTTAACTGTCATTTTGCATTATTGACACACTGTTTTCCTAATTAATGTTGTTCAGTTGCTTTGACGCAATCTTTTTTGTTTAAAGCGCTATATAAATAAAGATGACTTGACTTGACTTGACTTGACTATTTGGCAATCCCCCCAGTGGAGTGGTCGGTAGCGATCGAATTGTGTCCTAAGTCCGATTCCTCCTGGCGGGGAGACCTGGTTCTCCCTTCCCAGGCCTGTAGGCATTTGTCTGGTCTAACTGGCAGTGCCTTTACGGCTTGCGGGGAAACTGCTTCTGCCTTACGGAATGGCGTTACTGCAGGTGCACCAGGCCAAGGCACTGAAGGACCTGCATGAGGGTGGTAACAATTCGGAAGTTCTAAAAGAACTCCGAACCGCCAATGACCTCGCGCTCTGAGCAACGCAGGTCACCACAAGTTTTCTGGGTCGTGCGATGTCCATGCTTGTGGTCCAGGAGCACCATCTCTGGCTGTGTCTGGCAGACATGAGGGCACCGACAAGGTTCGGTTCCTCAATGCCCCTGTGTCCCAGACCGGCCTCTTCGGTGACGCAGTCGAGAGCTTTGCAGACTAAGGCGATCTGACACATCCTGCCCAGGCGGGCATCTACTGCCTCCACCCATCTGCCGGCTGCAGTGCCCCAGCCTCCTCGTCACTGAGGGCGAGCCCCCGTGTCCGCCCCCACTCCCGCACCAAATTCGCAGCAGCCTCCAGTAAAGCAGTGTCGTGGAGCTGGGGGTGGGCCCCACTGCGGGTATGGCTGTGGTTCGGCTGGTCCCGCTTGTTCGGTTTCTGGGTGCCTGGTCAGCACTAACCAGCCCATCTCGCTGGCTTCTGCGGACCATCAGCCTCAGCTATGTGATTCAGTTCGCCCGATGTCCCGCCAAGTTCTTCGGTATCCGCTTCACTACAGTGAAAGCGGCTGATGCTCCTGTTCTGCGGGCAGAGATCACAGTCCTACTGGCGAAGGATGCGATACAGCCGGTCCCTCCAGCCGATATGAGGTCGGGGTTTTACAGCCTTTACTTCATTGTACCCTAGAAAGGCAGTGGGTTAGGGCCAGATCCGTGAGTTTTGAACCGGGCCCTTCATTGGTTACCATTCAAAAATGTTGATGCAGAAATGCATCTTCGGGTGTGTCTGTCCTCTGGATAGGTTTGCAGCAATCGACCTGAAGGATGCATACTTTCATGTGTCAATCCTTCCACACCACAGACCATTTCTGTGGTTTGCGTTCAAAGGACAAGCATATCAGTACAAGGTCCTGCCCTTCGGGCTGTTCCTGTCTCCCCGTGTCTTCACGAAAGTTGCGGAGGCAGCTCTTATTCCCCTCAGAGAGCAGGGTGTTGGCATATTCAACTATCTAGATGATTGGCTTATACTAGAACAGTCTCGGGATTAGTTGTGTGAGCACAGGCACCTGGTGCTCCAGCACCTCAGCCTGTTGGGCCTTCGGGTCAACTGGGAAAAGAGCAAACTCTCCCCGATGCAGAGGATCTCTTTTCTCTGTATGGAGTTGGATTCGGTCAAACAGACAGCACGCCTCACAGAGGAATGTGTGCGGTCGGTGCTTGCCTGCTTGAATACATTCAAGGGCAGGACAGCGGTCCCACTGAAACTTTTTCAGAAGCTCCTGGAGAATATGGTGGCCACAGACACACTGTTTTCCTAATTAATGTTGTTCAGTTGCTTTGACGCTTTTTTTTTTTTGTTTAAAGCGCTATATAAATAAAGATGACTTGACTTGACTTGACAGCGGCACTTACACCGCTCGGCCTGTTACATATGAGACTGCTCCAGCACTGACTTTATGGCAGAGTCCTGAGGTGGGTGTGGAAGCGCGGCACTCACCGGGTTCAGGTTACACCGGCCTGTCGCCAAACCTTCACCCCGTGGTCAGATCTTACGCTCCTCCGGGCAAGGGTGCCCCTAGAACAGATCTCCAGGCATGCTGTGGTTTACACAGATGCCTCCACCACCGGCTGGGGGGCCACGTACAATGGGCATGCAGTCTCAGGGGTTTGGACAGGCCCGCAGCTGCATTGGCACATCAGCTCCCTAGAGCTATTAGCAGTGGACCTTGCCTTGAACCGTCTGAAAGGGCGCTTACGAGGCAAGCACGTGTTGGTCCGAATGGACACCACAGCGACTGTTGCGTACATCAACCGAAAAGGTGGTCTGCGCTCCCATCGCAACTCGGCCACCATCTCCTCCTTTTGAGTTGGAAGGTTCTGAGGTCACTTCATGCTGTTCACATTCTGGGCCTGCTCAACTGTATAGCCAGCGAGCTGTCTCGAGCAATGCTCCCGGGAGAATGGCAACTCCATCCCCAGACGGTCTAGCTGATTTGGAGACTGTCTCAGGTAGACAGTTGTTCCAGTTGTTCTACTCCCTGACCGAGGGAACACTCGGCACGGACGCACTGGCACACAGCTGGCTGCGGGGCCTACGCAAATATGCATTTCCCCCAGTGAGCCTTCTCGCACAGACACTGTGCAATTTCCGGGAGGATGAGGAGCAAGTCTTGCTAGTGACACCTTATTGGCCCACTCGGACCTGGTTCCCCGAAATAGTGCTCCTCGTGACAGCCCCTCCTTGGCCGATTCCTCTGAGGATTGACCTACTGACCTTTGGAAACTCCATGTGTGGTCCCTGGATGGGACGCGGAGGTTCTAGGTGACCTACCTCAGGAGGTAGCGAACACCATCACTTCGGTGAGAGCACAGTCTATGAGACACACTTATGCCTTGAAGTGGAACCTGTTAGTCGAGTGGTGTTATTCTCGCCGAAAAGACCCCCCGAGATGCCCGATTGCATTCGTGCTGTCCTTTCTACAGCAAGGGCTGGAGTGAAGGCTGTCTTCCTCCGCCCTCAAAGTCCAGGTTGCTGCTATTGCTGCGTACCATGACCCCGTGAATGGGAAGTTTTTGGGTAGGCATAACCAAAGAGCTCTTTGTCTGTTACGAAGGCTTGCAGAAGGGGAATGCCGTCTCTAAGCAGAGGATGGCCCACTGGATTGAGGATGCAATCGCCCTGGCTTATCAGGCACAGGGTGTGCCCTGTCTTTTCAGGTTGCGAGATTACTCAACTAGAAGTGTTGCATCCTCCTGGGCACTGGCTAGTGGTGCCTCGCTGACAGATATTTGTAGAGCTGCAGGCTGGGCAGCCCCCAACACGTTCGTTAGATTCTATAGCCTTCCATGAAGGTGGGAACAGAGACGTCACATCCCATCGCCACGGTTACTGTACCTCCGCTGAGCAGCCGGATCACCGGCTCGCCTCCTCAGCGAAAACCTGGTATGCATTGCACCTGCTGCCTTATTATACTCACGCTGTTATCAGTGGCCCGTTTAGTTTACACTTGAAGTAGATTGGTCTATCGAATCAATATCACAATTCATCAGTCACCGAGGTGATGTCTCCGTTCCCTCTTTCAGGGAATGAGGGTTACCATACGTAAACAAGATGTTTCTGTGTGTGCTTTGGGTCTCTGACAGCGCACCATTATAAAACTGAGTTCACTTTCCATCTTATCGCACTTGAACAGCCAAACACATGAAATAAAGTCAAAATGCCAATTTTGATGAGCATTCTCATAAGCACAGTTATAACTAAGTGAAAAATAAAAAGTTTTAACTAAACGTAAACTGAAAAAAAAAATCTGATGTGTGTGTCAGATCCATACATTTGGTCTGAAAGAGAGCAGTTTGCTGTCTGTGTCATTAATTTTAAAGAACGAAAGAGAAATCACTCTGCTCAAATCTGCTTTTGACTGAATAACTTCATCTTTAAAGAGCAGGTCATATGGTATTTTAAAGTGTCCTAATATTGTGTTAGGGTGCCCTACAACAGGTTTAAATGCATCTAAGTTCAGAAAACATTGTAATTTTCTCAGAATATACATTTAATATTAGAGTCATTTGCCAGTGATTAGGAAATGATTCGTTCCAAGCAAGTTCAGAGCAAACCCCTTCCCTTCCACAAGCCTAGTCTGCTCTGATTAGTCAGCTGGCCAAGCCTGTTGTGATTGGCACAGAGAGGAGTCATTGAGCCAGTTAGCCAGCGCTACAATTGACAAAGCACCTTTACATATAATAATATAGTGCTCCAATCCGTTCTTATTATAATGACATAAAATACAAAAACACTAATGCAAGTGAATCGTGCCGACAGCTAAAGTTTAGCTGCTAAACTATGAACACTTGCAGTATATGTTAGCCTGTAACTGATGAAACAATATAGTTTGTAAACCAAAATATGTCTACTGTAATGTTTGAAGAACAACGGACAAAAGACGCTGTCTTAACTTTTAATCAGAACGCAGAACACCTGTATCATAGGCGCAACAGCCTGATAACTCACTCACGCATTAACCCTATACAGGTGCATCTCAATAAATTAGAATGTGGTGGAAAAGTTCATTTATTTCAGTAATTCAACTCAAATTGTGAAACCTGTGTATTAAATAAATTCAATGCACACAGACTGAAGTAGTTTAAGTCTTTGGTTCTTTAAAATTGTGATGATTTTGGCTCACATTTAACAAAAAACCCACCAATTCACTATCTCAACAAATTAGAATACTTCATAAGACCAATAAAAAAATAAAAAATAAATAAAAACATTTTAGTGAATTGTTGGCCTTCTGGAAAGTATGTTCATTTACTGTACATGTACTCAATACTTGGTAGGGGCTCCTTTTGCTTTAATTACTGCCTCAATTCGGTGTGGCATGAAGGTAATCAGTTTGTGGCACTGCTGAGGTGGTATGGAAGCCCAGGTTTCTTTGACAGTGGCCTTCAGCTCATCTGCATTTTTTGGTCTCTTGTTTCTCATTTTCCTCTTGACAATACCCCATAGGTCTGGTGAGTTTGCTGGCCAGTCAAGCACACCAACACCATGGTCATTTAACTATAAAACACAATGCAATGAAGTGTTCAATTCAAAATACTGGTAAAACACCTGTAAAAAATAAATACAGAAAAAATCCTTCAAACTATACAGCATATTGTGCCCTGTTTTTCTTTTTAGAGTGTAGAATCATCACTTTTTCCATCATACAGGGGTTTACACTTTATCCATGAAAAAAAATAAATTTTATAGTGCTACGTGTTTTATTGGTGCAAAGGTAAGTAGCCTATATTCATTTTCTACACAATTTGCAACTGCTTTTTATCACTTAATTAGAAGCAACAGAAATTAAATTGTGTCCCATCAGGTAATGAAAAGTTGTACACACACTTGTGGTCTTCATCCTCACTTGAACACTTGGGCCAAATACAGGAAATACGTCATATAAGTAGTCAAGTGATCAAATGCAAAGACCGCATGTGTGGGTATTTGGACTAAGCATGTGTGTGCAATGAATTGCTGTGCTGTGTAAATCAATAGATGCAGCTCCTGTATGGGCAGACCGGCTTACACATACATATTTCTGTACTGAGGAGAATGTATTAATTCTGCTGGATGACTAATCAACATACAGAGATTCTTATCAGTCACATTATATTTCTATGAAAATATATATGCTCTTTTGCTAAGCCCTAAAAGGGTTGAACTTGTGGATTTGACACACATTCTGGAGCAGGAAAGCTAAGCATAAGCAAAGAAGATGGAAAACAGATTTTGAAGGCTCATGATAGCCAGAATGCTGTAGGTGGCAGCAAAGACCCCAAACTTCGTTGAAATATAGAAATATTTCACTCTAATTTTGAATGAAACCATAAATACATTTCTAAACAATTCTCAGTTGATAAAGATCTGCTGAAGTTTGAAGTTTAAGTTTGATACTCCAACAAAACAGATTCAATTATGTATTTGGACAAAACTTTGAGGAACAACATTTGCCAAAATAAGTTATGAAGACTAGAAGATTAAACACTTTAGTGTTTGAATGCCCCCGCCACAACCCACACCCTTCTCTCCCTCTCTCTCTTTGTTTGTTTGTTGCACCTCTCCAATATTACAATTCTAGTGCCATGAAACTGCAGTACTTTGCAAATGGAGGGATGGGTATAATTTACTTAAAATTATGCTTTTTTATTGTTTATTTCTCCTTAATCAGACCAGCACAAGTTGACAGATAGCTGATGGCACCACTTACTGTGTGCCAGATTTATGGAAAGATTTACAGCCAATCTGCTGTTAAACACAAGGGTAAAGCAAAGAAGTGTGTGTAAGATGTGGAAAATATGCATTTTTATATTTTTACACCAGTAGTAGAACATCTCAGTATTAATGTAATACACTTCATAAGTTCTATTCTGCATCAGCTGTAGTTTTTTTTTTTTTTTTTTTTTCAGGCATTAGGTCACAAGATTTGACAACAATCATATACAATCTTTACCTTGCCACTGAAATTGGCACTAGTTAATATAACCACAACAGAATTGTTTACAGCATAGAGAATATGCATAAAACTGTATGAATAAATTCTTCAAACCACTTATTTTATGTAGGGTCATTGATAAAATGTAATTGTCACCAAAATTCATACCTAGCCCAAAACTCTTAAAAATGCTTTCCAGAGATTACAGAAAGAAAGATACAGCAAGGTCAAATCACTGTAGTTTTGGTCTTTTCATAGGTGCTCATATGTGTGCTTATAGTATGTTTTATAAATTGAGACTAATCTGAAGAAATAATTCTTTATTTGGTGTGTCTCTGAAATATGACAATGTTATTTAATGTAATTGAAATTGTATTTATTTAGTTTATTTAACAAAGGGGCATGTTATCACACTCTGTGTTGGAGTCGACGGAGGGAGGAGCCATGGTGGAGGAAGGACTGACGACTCCAGGGGGCCGACCGACAGAGGCAGAGCAGGTGGCAGAGGAGCCCATGGAGAAGAGCCAAAGAGCCAGGGTGATGAGGAGGATCTGAAGGACCATGGCAGAACAGGTGGCTCAGGAGACCGAGGAGGAGGTGTGGATCCGGAAGGCTGCAGTGGACCTGGAGCAACAGACGACTGAGGAGGACCCGAGGGGAAAGAGGAGCTTAACAGAGCCGGAGTGATGAGGCGCAGCCGGAGGAGTGGAGTGCCAAGGTGACAGATGGTCGATGACAGACCAAGGCGGAGCTGGAGGGATGAGGAAGCCTGGCGGAGCCAATGGACTGCTGGGCCACGGCAGAGAGGAGGGAGCTAGGAGCCATGGTGGAGCTGTTGGGTCAATGGGCCTAGACGGAGTCCTGGACTCAGAGGTTGGAGGCGGAGACAAGGGATCCTCCAGCCATGGAGACTGGCAGACCCATGGTGATGCCACTGCACAGATGGTGGGCTGAGGGTGAGCATAGGGGCTGCCAGAGACGACAGCTAGGGAGGACGCAGGAGCGGGATGGTGGGTGGTTAATTGTGAGCCTCCGGACTCACACGGGAACAGAAGCCTTCTCTGGGCTATACTCAGGAATGGAAACCCTCTGTGGGCTTGACATGGAAACAGGAGCCCTCACTGGGCTGGATGTGGAAACAGGAGCCCTCTCTGGGCTGGGCGTGGGAACAAGTGCACTCTCTGGGCTAGACTCGGGGACAGAAGCCTTCTCTGGGCTTGACGTAGAAACAGGAGCCCTCTCTGTGCTGGGTGTGGGAACAGGATCCTTCTCTGGGCTGGACGCGGGAACAGGAGCCCTCTCTCGGCTTGACATGGGAATAGCAGCCCTCTCTGGGCTAGACTCGGGTTCTGAGGCCCTCCCAGGGCTAGACGCAGAAACAGCAGCCTTCTCTGGGCTGGACTCGTGGACAGAACTGACAGAGGGCTCCGACAAAGGAGGGAGGAGAGTGGACAGGTTGCTGGAGCAGTGGTAATTTGCCCCAATCCAGAACAGTGAGTCCAGCACAGTGTTGTCAAACGCTTTAAAATGGCGAGCTGGCTGAATTAAATTGCATACTCCAAGAAGGGCAGGTACTTATGGGCTAGGGAGGTGAACAAAGTGGTGAGGGGATCCATGGGGAAAAACAGAAAACAAAACACTGAACAAAACGCAGAAACAAAACAGAGGGGAAACACACAGCTAAGTTGTTTTTTTATATGTCAGTCTGGTCTTTTTGTTACACTCTGTGTCGGAAGGAACGACGGAGACATGGATCAAGGAACAGTCTTTAATAGAATCCAATCTGAAGGGCAATTCACACAGAGAAGGCGGTTGACACACAAACATGACGTTTTAAACCAGACAAAGACTGACACCACGGACTGGAACTAAAATACATAGGGTAGTGAGGGTAATTGCCAAGACACACCTGAACCAAATGTTAGAATCAACGAGAGACAGAAACTGGGTCACGGAGAGCACATGGGGAGAAAAACACAGACAGACTGTCCAGAAGCATGACACATGTACATTGATAAACATTTAAATAAATGTAAATGTACTTGAGTTAGCCAAAATCTTATTTATTTTTTTATAAGCAGGCTCTTGTACAATACAGAAAAAAATAATTAAATACAAATAAATAATACATATAATACACTATGATGATAATAATAATAATAATCATATAATATTAAGTGATATGTCTCATTGTCAGGATATATCTGTACGAGCACTGAAGACACAGGTTAGTGAATCCAAACAGGATTTTTATTAGATGAGTTGCAGGTTGACTGAATGAGCAAACTGCGTTAAGCTAACTGAGACTTGTTATAGCACTTGCATATCATTGCTCTTGTTGATTTTGATTGCTTCCATTGTCCTCATTCGTAAGTCACTTTGGATAAAAGCGTCTGCTAAATGACCAAATGTAAATGTAAATAATGCGCAGCACTGTACAAATGCGTATGTCTCTGGTCTGTGCCAGCCAGCTTACGCAGATTTGAATTTAGCAGCTGGTGATGAACATTCTAATCACGCCGGTGTGATTGTATCAAATATAAAAAATATTATTCAGCTATTATTGTGTCTTTTGGAAGCTGCATTCAAAATCAACTCAGCTCAGAAATCTGAGGGGACACGTGTCTCCTCACTTTGAAGGGGAATGACGCCTCTGGCCCGTACTGCCTTTGATGTGGGCGTTAATGACGGGGAAACTTTGTATTTGAACTTGATTTTGGTGAAATGTTAAAAATATAACGACACTTGCAATGATGCAAATAAACATAGTCTAAGTTATTTGTAGGCCTGTACATCTATATGGTAACAATAAGATTTCATTAATGTTAGCTAATGTATTAACTAACATGAGCATACAATGAACAATACATTTATTGCAGTATTTATTCATCTTTGTTAATGTTAGTTAATGAACAAGTGACATTTGTAGTTTGTTAGTTAACAGTGCATTAACTAATGTTAACAAACACAACTTTAGATTTTAATAATGGATTAGTAAATGTTGAAATTAACATTAATAAATGCTGCAGAATCATTGTTCATTCGTAGTTCATGTTAGCTACAGTAGTTAACTAATGAACCTTATTTTGAAGTGTTACCATTTATATAAATGTATATGTATACAATAATGCCACAACAGCAACTACCAATAGGAGGTTTCTGGCTGACAGCAAAAATGTATTTAGCCTATGTCACAATATGAAGTAAATCCGGCTCTGTACATGATACTGATTTTTGTTGCCAAATTGGTTTGGAACGGTTGTTGAATAAACAGCTTAACTGAACTATTATGTCTGTCTATCTACTTGACTGACAGTTTCATTGATCACTGAGAGAGCATTGATGTTGGTTCAATATAAATTTTTTTTTTTTTACAAAATAACTACTTTTGCCATGTTGCTGTAGCTTAGCTTGCTACATTTCACAGGGCTATAGCTATAATGTAGTGAAGCTTCATTTAATGAAGAGTAACTGTTAGCTTAGCTCACTACATTTTCCAAGTAGCTTACACAACACTGGTGGTTGTCACGAGGAGCATTGGATCTGGGGACCAGGTCCAAGGGGACCAGCAAGAAGGCTCACTGGGGAAAACGCATACTTGTGCAGGCCTCTGGAGAGGCAAACAGGTCTGCCTGAGCGGCTCCGAAATATCTCCAAATCAGCTGGACCATCTATGCATGGAGTCTTCATTCTCCGGGAAGTGCAGCTCGTGTCAGCTTGTCGGCCATATGGTTGTGGAGACCCGGAATATGAATGGTAAGAAAGCGACCTCAGATGCTTCTGACTCCAGAGAAGGAAGTGGTGGGCAAGTTGCGACGGGAGCGTAGACAACCTTCAGTGCCTTCTAAGAGGGTTCAAGGCAAGTCCTACTGCTAACAACATAGGCAGTTGATGTGCCAGTGCAGTTGGGGGCTCGTCCAAGCCCCCGACACTGCATGCCCATCAAACGTGGCCCCCCAGCCGGTGGTAGAGGCATCCACAGCATGCCTGGAGACCTGTTCTAGGGGCACTCCTGCCCAGAGAAACACAAGGTCTGACCACGGGGTGAAGGTTTGGCAGCAGGTCAGTGTGACTTGGACCCAGTGAGTGCCGCATTGCCACGCCCACCTCGGAATTTGGCCATGGAGCCAGTGTTGAAGCAGTCTCATATGAAGCAGCCCCAGTGGCGTGACTGCTGCAACAGCTGCTATATGCTCTAGGAGCCTCTGAAACTGTTTCAGTGAGACCACCGTCCTGCTCTTGAACATATTCAGGCAGTTCACCACTGACTGAGCACATTCCTGCATGATGTGTGTTGTCTGTTTGACCGAATCCAATTCTATACAGAGAAAAGAGATCTTTTCCCAGTTGACCCAAAAGGCCCAACCGGCTGAGGTGTGAGATTACCAGGTCCCAGTGTTCATACAACTGATCCTGAGACAGAGCTAGTATGAACCAGTCATCAAGGTAGTTGAGATTGTGAACTGTGAAGACACGGGGTGACAGTGACAGCCCGTAGGGCAGGACCTTGTACTGATATGCTCGTCCTTTGTACATGAACCACAGGAATGGTCTGTGGCATGGAAGGATCGAAACATGAAAGTATGCGTCCTTCAGGTCATTCGTTGCAAACCAATCTTGGGGACGGATGCATCCAAAGATGTGTTTCTATGTGAGCATCTTGAATGGTAGCTTGTGAAGGGCTCGGTTAAAGACACACAGGTCCAAGATTGGTCATAACCCAACACCTTTCTTGAAACAATGTAGTAAGGGCTGTAAAACCCTGTCTTCATATCGGCTGGAGGGACTGCCTCTATCACGTCATTCGCTAGTATGACTGTGATCTCTGTACTCAAGACATCTGCAGCCTTCACTGAAGTGAAGTGGATGCCTCTAACTTGGGAGGACAAAGGGTAAACTGAATCGCATAGCTGAGTCTGATGGTCTGAAGGAGCCAGCAAGACGAACTGGGCAGTGATAGCCAGGCTCCCAGATACTGTACATGTGGCACCAATGGAACCACTGACGTACCCACAGTGGGGCAGTGAGGAGAAATGCAGGGACCCATCTCGGGTGGCTCATGGGCAGTCCAGAGCGGGGTCTGAGTGTGTGCAACACTTACCTGCATTCGGACAGAGGGTGCGTGAGTAGCATGTTTGATGGTGCTCTGGAACCTCCCACTTCTTCCTACTGGCGAGAGAGGAGGGTGAATGTGACCTGGGGCTGGCCCGTCCACAACTCCTCATCGACTGGCTCATACCGTCCCCTCTGGGGACCCAGAGATAGCAGAAACTGCTCTTTTGTTAAGATATTGGGTTCCAGAAACAGGAAAAAGCTAAACAAAAGATTCTTTTCCCGGCCCTCCTGGTGCTCCGGGGGAGGGTGTGCAGCCAGACACAGCCAGAGACCATAGTGGACATCACATGACCCAGAGACTGCACAGTGGTAACCTGGTAAGCTCATCAAGCACCTCCGGGAAGCCAAATTAATTTCAATAAGTTATTAAATAAACAAAAACACATGTTGCTGGTTACATGTTTACACAGTAAAATCCCCAGTGTTAAACATACACTGTTCAGTTTTCATATGGCCCTGATCTAGAGAGAGTAAAAGTAACTCTGAGGCACTGTTGTAGTTTGTGAAATAAAGTAGATTCACTCTACAAGTGATGACATAGCATTAGTGATGACACCTGCGGTTAACAAGTAGATTCACTGAGGATAAGAGGAACAGCAAAGCCAAGCAAGCCAGCAAGAACAGCAAAAAGTAAAGAGGTGAGCAGAAACACAATAACTACTTAAAGCCACATAGCCTTAGATGAAATCAATATGTCATTCAATGAGATCAGTCATTTAAAATCACCAGAGGATGAATAAACAGCTGCAAAAACAGAATAACCATATTCATTTATTGCAAACCAGTTTGACATTTCTTTCATAATGTACATGTTAAAAGGTTGCTGAAGTATGTTACCATTATGGTGATTAATGTTCCCTTTAGGTGGGAACTTGGCCATTGTCTTTGGTTGAATTAACTCTGTTTCAGCAATTGTTGAAAGTGCATGGTATCACTATTTTCAACAATATTTCATGGTCCTGACTGCACTGACATACCTTTTACTATGTACACTTTTTAAAATCAGTGACTGACAGCTGGATTTGGACATAAGTGACTTTCCAGATAAGATGAATATGAGTGTCTTAAAAAACTGTCATTATCAAGTTGTTATTAACTGTCTAATTGAAATAGCTCTTCTTATAACTCCTGTTACTGAACAAACTGCTTATGATTAAGTTTATTTTAGGCATTTTGTTTGTTTGTTTGTTATGCAATGCACATAAGTGCCTTTTAAATGATTTTAACTGATTTGTGTACAGATAATTCCTTTGATGCTTTGAAACGTTTTACTAGTTTACCAGTGACATTAATAATGTAATAATAACTAAAGCAAATCAAAATTTTAGTTCTACTTTCAGCAGAGTAAGCAAAAGAAATTACAAATGTATTATGTAATTCAATAAATCATGTTTTAACCTTATATTTATTTTTCCTTTAAATCATTAATTTGTTAAATAGAGAAATATGCGAGCAAAAACTGTATTTCCCCAAAACACTACTTCTATACAGACAGCTGGCCTACTGACACTCAGCCCTGCAAGACCATGCTGGTGAACCAGCATCACCAGCTCCATTTTGCTTGAGAACAGCATGAATATGCTGGTCCACCAGCTAGATCAACACTACACCAGCACTAACTAGCAGGGATGATCTCTCAGGGGGGAAGTTTAGCTTTCATAATTTCAATATTGGATGCAAACCCCCATCCTTTTAAGGACGAGGAAGTAGCAGCTATATAGCCCACACTCCCTCTTCATGCACTCACTCAGAGTGTTCTGAAAGCTTGACTTAGACCATGTGAATGCTGTACCACCTTACTGTGCCAGATTCAATTAGACTCTACCTATTTTGGGCACACAAAGACACAATCTAAAAGACTGGAAATGACATCAGCAATGACTTACAGTAGGGATTCCCAATCCTGTCCTGGAGTACCCCCAGCCCTGCACATTTTGTATGTCTCCATCATCTATCACACCTGAAACTCATCAGCTCATTCGTGGAGACTGCAAGAAGTGGGTGTGTCAGATATAGGGAGACATACAAAATGTGCAGTGCTAGGGGTACTTCATGGAGAGGTTTGAAAACCAGTGAATTACAGCCACTGAGATATCACAATATCAGTTAAAGGAAAGTTTATTGGAGGAATCATAATAGATCTGCAGCAGGACATCAGCAAGCAACCATATTCTGCTTATTTTTTCTTTTCTTTTTTTTTTTTTTTTTTTTTTTTTTTTGGAATCACGATCATTATGACGTCGTGAACACTGCCTCGTTCATGTCATATTGAAGGCTGGTGTAATGGCATCTAAAATTCCACACCACAAAAAAAAATTAAAAATATAAAAAAAAATATAAAACATTGTAATATAAAAAATAACAAATAATATACAACAATATTTTTGTTTTTGCTGTATTTTTGTTCAAATAAATACAGCCTTGGGTTAGCAGAAGGAGACTGCTTTCAAAAACATAAAAATCTTAATTATCCCAACTTTTGATTGGTACTTTATAACCACTAAAATTTTCCATTAAATGTTAAGCCTTTCCTTCCTTTTCTGTTTCACTTATTAATTTTCAAAATGTTATTAATATCAATGATCGTATTTAAGAGTTTATTAATATCCCTAATTTTCCAAACCTAGATGTAACAATTTTAACTCTTTTCATTTCAGTGCCTCTGTTACTTCCTCAGGGGTAATGGGAAATTTCCCATTCCTTTCCCATTCGTTGTTCAACATTCTCAAGTATTAAGGCTATTCAGATTATAAACCTCGATGGTGCCGCAGACGGCTGCTTCAGTGCTTGGGTCTCCAGTGTTTGTACTGTTTTTGTTCGTTTTTCCAGTTTTTTGTTTGTCAAACACGATCAGTTTCACCAAGGATGAACTGCTGAACATTCGGCAGAACACACCACAAAATCTTTTACCGGATTTCAATTATTCGGATGTTTTACTGAATGTTGTTGTCAGTGGAGCAGCGGTGCTGATCAAATGCTTCAAAAAGCGCAAACGGGGAAAGTGAGCTGGTGCGCTCGTTAGACTCAGGAACGCCGTTGCCTAGCATCCATCTGGCAAATCTCCGCTCTCTACCCAACAAAATGGACGAAATCCTTCTGCTTTCCCGGACAAATAAGGATTTCTCACACTCTGCTGCTCTGTGTTTCACGGAAACCTGGCTCAATGACGCCATTCCAGAAAGCGCGCTCCATCTGCCGGACTTTCAGCTGTTTAGAGCAGATCGCGACGCAGAATCAACGGGGAAATCACGCGGCGGCGGGACATGCTTTTATATCAATGAACGGTGGTGCACAGATGTAACTGTGTTAAAGAAGATGTGTTGTTCAGATCTAGAAGGGCATTTTGTCAACTGCAAGCCATTCTATTCGCCGCGGGAGTTTCACTCGTTCATTCTGGTGAGTGTTTACATCCCTCCGCAAGCGCACGTAAGCCTGGCTTTACAGAAACTCGCTGATCAGATCACAGAGACAGAACAACAACACCCGGACTCTGTTTTAATCATTCTTGGGGACTTTAATAAAGCCAATCTCTCCCGTGAACTGCCAAAATACAGACAGCATGTTACATGTCCCACAAGAGACAGTAATATATTGGATCACTGTTACACCACAATAAAGGATGCATATCACTCTGTTCCATGAGCAGCTTTGGGACTGTCTGATCACTGTCTGGTTCATCTTATACCAACCTACAGGCAGAAACTTAAATCTGCTAAACCTGTAGTAAAGACTGTAAAGAGATGGACCAATGAAACAGAGCAGGATTTACAAGTTTGACTTGACCTCACTGATTGGAGTGTTTTTGAATCTGCTACTACCGATCTGGACGAACTCACAGAGACCATAACATCCTATATTAGTTTTTGTGAGGATATATGTATTCCTACCAGGACATATTTAACATTCAACAACGATAAGCCATGGTTTACAGCAAAACTCAGACATCTTCGTCAGGCCAAAGAGGATGCCTACAGAAATGGGGACAGAGTCTTGTATAATCAGGCCAGAAACACACTGAACAAAGAGATTAGAGTGGCTAAAAGGACCTACTCTAAAAAGTTGGAAGACCAGTTTACTTCCAACGACTCATCTTCAGTATGGAAAGGACTGAGAGCTATCACCAACTACAAGACACCATCCCCCTGCACTGAGGCAAATCAACGACTTGCTAACGACCTGAATGAGCTTTTTTGTAGATTTGAAACACCCCACACCCATTCTGATCATCTCTCTACACAACCGTTAACACCTCCTGCAACCCCCCACCCTTGCACTTCGAATTAGTGAAAAATGATGTGCGCCAGGTCTTCAGGAAGAACAAAAGAAGAAAAGCACCAGGCCCAGATGGACCAATTGGCCCCCATCTTTTCACAGATCTTTGGAGTTGTGTGAAGTGCCTTCCTGCTTCAAACGCTCCACCATCATCCCCGTTCCAAAGAAACCCAAGATAACAGGACTTAATGACTACAGACCTGTCTGTCATCATGAAATCATTTGAAAAACTGGTTCTGGCTTATCTGAAGGACATCACTGGACCCTTACTGGACCCCCTGCAGTTTGCTTAACGAGCAAACAGGTCTGTGGATGATGCAATCAACTTGGGATTGCACTTCATCATGCAACATCTGGACAAAACAGGGACTTATGTGAGGATCCTGTTTGTGGACTTTAGTTCGGCTTTCAACACCATCATCCCAACAGCCCTCCATACCAAACTGACCCAGCTCTCTGTTTCTAGCTCTATCTGTCAGTGGATCACCAGCTTTCTGACAGATAGGCAACAGCTAGTGAGCCTGGGGAAATTCATGTCCAACAGCTGCTCCATCAACACTGGTGCCCCTCAGGGATGCGTTCTCTCCCCACTGCTCTTCTCCCTGTACACCAACGACTGCACCTCTAAAGACCCCTCTGCAAAGCTCCTGAAGTTTGCAGACGACACTACAGTCATCTGTCTCATCCAGGACGGTGACGAGTCTGCTTACAGACAAGAGGTTGAGCAGCTGGCTGTCTGGTGCAGTCTTAACAACCTGAAGCTGAACACTCTCAAAACAGTGGAGATGATTGTGGACTTCAGGAGAAACCCCCCTGCACTCCCCCCACTCACCATCATGAACAGCACTGTGGCTGCAGTGGAGTCATTCAGATTCCTGGGAACCACCATCTCTCAGGACCTGAAGTGGGACAATCACATCGACTCCATTGTTAAAAAGGCCCAACAAAGGTTGTACTTCCTTCGCCAGCTGAGGAAATTTAACCTGCCACAGGAGCTGCTGAAACAGTTCTACTCAGCTGTCATTGAGTCTGTCCTGTGTACTTCAATAACTGTCTGGTTTGGTTCAGCTACAAAATCAGAAATCAGAATAGTACAGAGAACAGTTCGGACTGCTGAAAGGATTATTGGTGCCCCCCTGCCCACCCTTCAAGAACTGTATACATCCAGAGTGAGGAAAAGGGCTCAGAAAATCACTCTGGATCCCTCTCATCCAAGTTACCCCCATTTTGAACTTTTGCCATCTGGCCGGCGCTTCAGAGCCGCAAATACCAGGACAGTCAGGCACAAGAACAGTTTCTTCCCCCAGGCAATCTACCTCATGAACAGTTAAATGTTCCCCACTTATATTTATTTCTTACGCCTCCATCCAAGTACATCTCTGCATCTTACTCTATTCTATTGCATTATCATCTATAGCACAACTGTTCATACAATTTATTTATTTGCAATTTTTTTTTGTGTGTGTGTGTTGTTGTTGTCTCTGTGTACTGGAAGCTTATGTCACTAAAACAAATTCCTTGTATGCGTAAGCATACTTGGCAATAAAGCTCTTTCTGATTCTGATTCTGATGTCCTGGCATAGGTGTTTGCCCAATACTCTTCCAAGCCTTCGACTCCTGCTGTGAACCTCAATATGCCTCTTTCCATCAGGATGGTGGTTGCTGCATCTTTTCTGCACAGTTTGTACAGTCTTTGTATGTTGTTGTTTATTCAAGCTGGGCTTCAAAATAGATTTTTTAGGAGGTGTTGGTAGCCACTTAGCTGGAATTATTCTTGCCCTATGCTCTTTTAACATCATCCCTTTTTCCTATTTGGTATTCCAGCCATTCAGCAAGTCTGAGGTCAAACTTTTCAGGTCTTCTGTGCCTAGTTTAGTTTTACCTACTGAAAAAAGTCCAGCATAAACCATCATGTATTCCAAGCAGGTCCATGCTGGTTTATGCTAGTTAGTGATGGTATAGTGCTGGCCCAGGCTGGTTTATGCTGGTATAGTGCTGGTAGGCCAGCATATCCATGCTGTTCTCAAGCAAAATGGAGCTGATGATGCTGGTTCACCAGCACAGGCTTTGTAGGATTGAGTGTCAGTAGGCCAGCTGTCTGTATGCAACTGGTGTTTTGGGGACAAGCATAGTTTTTGCGTGCATATTTCTCTATTTAACACATTAATGATGTAAAGGAACAATATAAGGGTAAAACATTATTTATTTGATTTATTTTTTTATTTATTTTGCTCCATTTGCTGAAAGTAGAACTGAATTTTTTAATTGCTTAAATTATGATTACATTATTAACCAATATCACTGATAAACTGGTAAAACATTTCAAAGCATCAGATGAATTGTTTCCTGTTTCATAAGATCTGTACATAAATCAAGTGCCCAACTATAGGGAACACTAATCACCATAATGGTAACAGACTTCAGCAACCTTTGAACATGTACAATATGAAAGGTGTGCAATAAGTGAATATGGTTATTCTGTTTTTGCAGCTATTTATCCATCCTCTGGTGATACTGATTGATTGCATTGAATGAGATACTGATTTCATCTCCCGCTGATGTACAACGCTGCTGACGTGTTTTCTGGTGCACCCAATAACAAAGATAACACGTCAGCAGCGTTGTACGTCAGCGGCGTCACTGCAGTGTTTTGAACACGCTCACAACAGACCCGGAAGAGAAGAAAATGCTGAATAAAGTCATAATTTTTGTTATTTTTGGATCAAAATGTATATTCGATGATTCAACAAATTCTAACGGACCCTCTGATGTCACATGGACTACTTTGATGATGTTTTTATTACCTTTCTGGACATGGACAGTATACCGTACATACATTTTCAATGAAGGGTCAGAAAGCTCTCGGACTAAATCTAAAATATCTTAAACTGTGTTCAGAAGATGAACGGAGGTCTTACGGATTTGGAACGACATGAGGGTGAGTCATTAATGACATAATTTTCATTTTTGGCTGAACTAACCCTTTAAGACCAAGCAAAACATTTTAGGCAAAAATTTGTATGTCATTACATTGTTTAGAGCATAAAAAAGTAAAAAATAAATAAATAAATAATAATAATAATAATAACAATAATAAAATAAAAGTTATGCTACGTCCTTGGTAGAGGACATCGGGAAATAAATGCAAAGACATGAATGAACATGCATAGGCAAAAACAATAGATTTTTTCTAAAATCACCAATACATTTTTAGTTTTCAGGATTTTTTTTTTTTTCCTACCAAACTTTGTATAAAGATAATTCTCAAAAATGTAACAGAATGATATACCATTTTAACAGAATGATATACCATTTTTCTTTATGGCAAATATGTGTAAAATGGCCATAAACAGGTTTATCGTTATATATTGTCATGATACACTCAAGGAGCACAGGAACGAATGAACCAGGAGACGAGGAGTAATGTAAATTCCAACAGTCTTTAATGAAAGCACTGCTGGGAACATTGGAAACATGGGAAACATCGAGCACACAAAATGACATTTAACAGCAGACGGGAAAACATGGAAATACACACGGCTTAAATAATAAGGGAGCTAATGGGACACACCTGGGATCAATATAATTAAATGGGAAAACCAAATATGGGCATAATCATAAAACTGGAGCATGTGGGGGAGGAAAACACAATACAAGACACGGAACAGGGTCTGATATTACTCAGGGCGCTCTGGAGGTCCCTCAGGACAGACACGGGACGGCGGGCCTCCAGAGTGATACCCGTTCGGGGTGCCATGCAGGGACGGACTGGGTGTAAAAAACGGCCCTAGATTTTTTCTGGATTTTTCCCACCACAACTACAAACAGTCGCTAACTATCTCACAAAATTACAGCAATCCTATCGCATTTATGGCAAATAACATCACAAAACCCATAGTGACCCTGTTTACAAAAACAATAGAAACATTCACGGAATTTTAATGATTTCCACTACAAATACCATTACAAACCATCAACTTTTAAACATTAAAACCATTAAAAAATGGTTTACTGTAGGGTGTTTTGGGACATATTACATTAAGATTTAGTGGCTTTAACAAAAGCCATGAATAGAAGGTGACCAATTAACAGTAGAGACCAACAGGCACCATTACAGTTTCCATTAAAACCAATACAATTTTCATTATAACTAGTAAAACCATTACAAATTATGTGATGCTTTCTATTTTATTTTTTATTTATTTTTATTTTTTTCAACAGGATTGAAATAAATGTATTATTTTATGAACTAAAATACTTGAAATCTACATAAAAAGAGACCTGGGATCAGTAGAACAAAATGGGAACAGGAACAGGAAAAAAAAAAACAAATATGGGTATAATAATTAAACTGGAGCACGTGGGGGAGGAAAACACAACACGAGACATGAAACAGAGTCTGACATATGTAATGTATCTATAAACTAAATCTAATTTGCATATTAATGTGTTTTTGGGGCAACATGTAATGAAAAAAGAAGTGTAATAATGGGAGTAATAATTGACAAGATTATCATAATAATTTATATTTCATAGGAATATTTCCCTGTTAATTTGTTGTGTCTCCAAAAATGCGTACTAAAAACATGCTTTTAGTCCCGGTGTACTCATATGAAATCAACATTCTGTTTCGTAACAGAAAGTCATATTTTAAATTGAAACCCCATAACAGTTTCCTGAGATGTTGATTTATGACACACAGTTTAAAAATTAGTCAGATTTAAATGATAAATACAAAATATTATATTTCCATAAGAGTGTCACTAAATTAATATTAGACATTTCTGAAGACCAAGGAGAGGGAGTGGTCATGGTAAAACATCCAAACATTTAGTATCTCTGAAAAGCCCTGAATGTGCTCTGTACAGGACATCCAGGCTTAAAACTGTGGCATATATAGTCTCAGAGAAATTCACTAAAATATAATGTCCTCATATGAGGATGCAGGGTCTCAAGGCAGAATCACTGATTCACTGATAGTCTCAGCCTCAGATGTCATGCCCACCAGGACCGTTGGCTGAATATCTGATGCATATTGCACACACAGTTGGAAACACTTCAGGAGCTTTGAAGTCATCATCAGATTGGTTAAGTTATACAGGATTTCTGGGAGACATTGCGTTCTTTAAGATTCAGAGGGGGGCAGTAACAAATTACATTTACTTAAGTATTGTACTTAAGTACACGTTTTGAGTATTTACTTTACTTGAGTATTATTTCTTCTGGAAACTTCACTTCACTGCATTTAAATGACAAATACTGTACTTTTCACTCCACTAGATTTCTATCAAGGTCCTCAAAGTAAAAAGTTTTTATTTAGCAGCTTTGAAAGCCAGTGGGTGATTTGTTTCTTTTTTTTTCTTCTTTTTTTCTCAGACAGTCTAACAGTAATCACTCTTATAGGGCTAAGCAAAGTAATTTCCTAGCGTTTTTGAACACTGACCAGTTGCAAATGTGACATTTATTTACAATTCAATGATAGGACTTTAATATTATGGTATATATTAGACACAAAATTGTCTGATTTTGCAAAATTGTGTTAATTAAAATATTACTTATAAATAACTGTTATGTGTCTCCTAACAAAACACAATAGGTGCTTGACTTAAAGCAGCACTGCACAGATTGTTCTATGCATGACATCAAAGTACCACCAGAGCGATTAGAGAGCATTTTTGAATGTTTGTTTTGATGTCAAAGTTCAACTAACGACATGAAAAGTGACAGAGTATGCAGAGTATGCATCTATGTCACCAGTTTTCCAAGCTTTTTAAAGTATTATTCATGAGAATTAACTTTTATAATCCAATTACTGTGCTGCATCATGCACGAGGTCGTCTTACAGTAGAGAATTCAAATCTCATGAACGAGCTTTCGCGCTGTCAGTTCAACTCTGTAAATGTGACCTTAACAATATTTAACATGTAGCAACACGTGGAGCATGCGAGAGTAGTTTCTGCGCTGAATGCTGCAATGAGTTCAACAACACTCGCTGTGCGGATCATAGCTCATATCTGGACCAGAGCAAGCATGTTTCAAGTTTTGTGAACATATTTCTTATTCTCTCGTGCTCCGAACATGAACATATATGTGCACATATCATGTCTTCTTCAAATGAAATACACACAAATAAGGGCACTGATATAGCGGTACGTCTGATCATGAATGCGATGACACAACAGATTATTGTGATACACAGCAAATGATACAGACCCAAAATTCAAAGAAGAGTAAACAAAAAGAACTGCCTTTATTCTTTCTGTTTTAAACAAATTAAAATATTAATTTGTCTGTATAATAAGTCTGTTGTAGGTCCAAGACCAGTGCTAAAACAAGGGGGTTTCATGACACTTTAAAGCAGTATTGCTGTTGTAAAGTTCTAAGGCTACAGTTGTGTTGCTGGGTTTTAAAGCAGGTTTGGTTTTCCTTCCAGATAATTTGTCATTTAGGGTGTGCTCAAAAAAAATGTGGTCAGAGTTCCGCTCCCCGTGCAGCTGATACTCGACTGCCATTGGCTCATCAGCATTCGAGGGGAGGGGCTTACCGATAGGTCAATTGTGCACTTTGTCCACCTCTCTTAACATTCCGCCTGGAAACAAAAATGCTGTGATGCCAAACCCCCGCATGGAAGAAAAAAGAATTTATGTTTACTACTGCGAAGATGAGCGCTTATCAGGATCAACTAAACGCTGGATTTTCAAAAGTATGAGAAATATTTATAGTTTGCAGCATAGAATCGGAATATGTCCAAGAGTTTCTCTGTTAATGTGGGGACATTTCCCCGCCTCTTAACATGATGCAGGCCTTGGCCATTCATGGTTCTGATGAGGTTGAAGTGCACTGCTGATTTAAAGATTATTACCCTGCATCCCTCTGAGTGTCTCCCAATTTTAATCAGCTTTGGCCCAAATCAGTCTACTCCATATGAGTAAAAGGCAGGTCTGTTGAGACGGAGATGGGCAGGAGGCAAGTCTGTCATCTTAGGAATAGTTGACCGTGCCCTCCAACATTGGCACTCTGGACACCCAAGCTGGTGCTGCTGAATGGCTTCAGAGCTTTAGAAGACCCAATAATGGTGCCTCATTTTGGCACACACTTGCTCAGGTAATGAATGATGACGAGTGACCAGAGGAACAATTTGACTGGATTTCCTTTGCAGTGGCATCCAAGAGTTCCTGCCAGAAATGATGGTTCTGAAATTGAGGGATATGGGATTGAGGTGTTAATGAAGTGGTAACACAAAAGGCAGACTTCGGTAGTGCAGTGTAGTCATTTCTTAAGTTTGTTTTTGGTATTACTGGACAGGTAGCTGGATCCTGGTGTAAGAAGTCTGTTCATCTCAGTAAGGGCATTTAGAGGTTTTAATCTTGCGAGATCATCTGCAGGATTGTTTGTTGAATCCACATAGCACCAGGAACAGTTTTCTGTTAGCTCCTGAATTTCAGTTACTCTATTTCCTGATTTTATAGTGACAGGATTCAGCCATGTAAGGACTGTGGAACAGTCTGTCCACAACACTGTAGTCTCTATTCACAAGCTCAGCTCCTTTTTGAGGAATCTTGCTAACTGGGCTGCCACTAGTGCTCTACAAAGTTTCAATTAAGGAATGAAGTGAGAACATTTGGGAACCACTTTGGATTGAGCTATAATGAAAGACGGGTACACTTTACCTCTTTTATCAGTGGTCCTCAGATATGCCACAGCTCCATATGCATGGAGACTTAATGAATGGCACCATCCTGCTCAACCTCATGAGGGACAATGATGTCTGCTATGGACTGAAGTTTCCTTCTTACAGACATGTCATGAATGCAGAAGCTCAGGCTTCTACATTTATTCCATAACTGTCTCATAATGACCTTTGCTAGAGTAGTGTGGGAAAAAAGTAGTCCCAAAGGGTCTTATTTAGTAACCAAGACCTTATAGATTTTCCTTAGGGTGGGAGTCTCATACACAACAGATCAGTGTTTGTACACCAGTGTGTCAGACAGCCAGTTCCAGCTTAGGCCTACATTGGATTCTGGTATGTCAGACTTGTGTTGGGTTAGCCAAAGTTCAAGACTCTCTGCTCTGGATTCTGATGGTAAATGATTCAGAATATTGGGACATTGCAGGCTCATTGTTGTATCTCAAATTCAGGTTTGAAAAGTATTACTCTCAGTTTGACGGCCAGATTTTTGGCAGCCTCAGGTGTGCACAGACTCTGGAGGCAATTGTCGACATAAAAATGTTTCTCCACTGAGAACGTCTCAGTTACGTATGTAACCCTCGTTCCCTGAAGTAGGGAACAGAGATGTCACGTCGGTGCTGACCGACGAATTGGGATCTCGCCAGAGAGACCAATCCACTTTGAGTGTTACTAAACGAGCCAATGCACATTGCATGCGATTATTGCAACTTGCTGCCGCTGATCACAGCTTGAGTATAAGAGGCAGCAGGTGCACCGCATTCATTCATGCTTTCGCTGAGGAGCTGAGCTGGTGAAATGGCAGCTCAGCAGTGGTACAGCAAATGTGGCGATGGGATGTGACCTCACGGTTCCCTCCTTCAGGGAACGAGGGTTACATACGTAACCAAGATGTTCCCTTTCAGACGGTTACTCTCGACGTCTGACGAATTGGGATCCCTACCAAAATGCCACAGATGCCGCAGACGATAGGACCGGGCTCTACACAGAAAAGGTCGACTACAGTCATTCCTCGCAACCCTGCAGTAAGACTTGAATAACACTGGGAAAGCGTGCCCTTCCATTTGGAAGAGGATACACTGTGGAGTCACTGTGGAGACTGCCAGTGCAGTCAGGGTTTTCATAGAAAGAAACTTCAACTCTACTGACTGCAAAGACTCAAAGGGGGCAGCTTGTAGGACTCTTAGCATCAATGCCAAATCCCAAAAGGGCAGGGAGGGAGGCCTAGGCAGATTTAACCTCCTGGCCCCCCTAAGAAACCTGATGACCAGATCATGCCTACCCACCGACCTCCCCTCTATGGAGTCATGATGGGCCAAAATAGCAGCAATGTAAACCTTAAAGGGGGAGGGAGACAGCCTATGATCCAACCCTTGCTGCAAGAAGGAAAGCACGGCTCTGATCGAACATCTCCGGGGGTCCTCCCAGTGGGAGGAACACCATTCGATGAACAGGTTTCACTTCAGCGCATAGGCCTGTCTCGTCGATGGAGCACACGCTGAAGCAATAGTGAGAGCTTACACCTGGGGAAGGTCACTTAGAACCTCCGCGTCCCATCCAGGGACCACACATGGAGTTCTTACAGGTCTGGACGTGGGTGCCAAAGGGTGCCTTGTCTTTGAGAAAGCAGTTCCTTCCTCAGAGAAATCGGCCAGGGAGGGGCTGTCGCAAGGAGCATGAGTTCAGGGAACCAGGTCCTGTTGGGCAAACGCATATTTGCACAGGCCCAAGGGCCAGCTGTGTGCCATTGTGTCAGTGCCGAGCGTTACCTTGCTTAGGGAGTAGAACCACTGGCAGTGGGTGGTTTCTGGAGATGCAAACAGGTCTACCTGTGCAACTCCGAACCGTCTCCAGATCAGCTGAATCAGATCAGCCTGGGGGTGGAAGTCTCCACTCTCCTGGAAGTGCTGCTCGAGACAGCTCGTCAGCTGCCCAACTGAAAACTCCCAGGATGTGGATGGCATGAAGGAACCTCAGATGCTTCTGACTCCACAGGAGGAGGTGGCGGGCAAGTTATGATGGGAGCGTAAAATCGCCTTGCTGGTTGATATACACAACGGTCGCAGTGTTGTGCGTGCGGACCAGAACGTCCCCACCTGCAGCTGCAGCTGCAGCCATATGCCCCAGGAGCCTCTGTAAGAGTTTCAGTGGGCCCGCCATCCTGTCTGATAAAGCCTTGAGGCAGTTACAGGCAGGCACCAACTGAGCACAATCCTGGGTGAGGCATGCTGTCTGGCTGACCGAATCCAACTCCATGCCGAGAAAAGAGATCCTCTGCGCTGGCACGAGTTTGCTCTTTTCCCAGTTGACCCTAAGACCCAACGGGATGAGGTGTCTGAGCACCAGGTCCCTGTGTGCGCACAACTAATCGCGAGATTGTGCAAGTATGAGCATGCGCACCCCTCCCCGTTCTCTCAAAGGAACAAGGGCTGCCTCCACGACATTGGTGAAGACGCGAGGCAACAGGGACAGCCCGAAGGGCAGGACCTTGTACTGATATGCCCGACCCTCAAACGCGAACCACAGGAATGGCCTGTGCTGCAGGTGGATTGAGACATGAAAGTACATGTCCTTCAGGTCGATCGCAGCAAACCAATCTTGGGAACGGATGTACTCGAAAATGCACTTCTGCATCAACATCCTGAACGGCAGCTTGTGAAGCGCACGGTTCAAAACTCGCAGATCCAAGATCGGTCATAACCCACTGCTTTTCTTGGGCACAATGAAGTAATGGCTGTAAAACCCCAACCTCATATCGGCTGGAGGGACCAGCTCTATCGGGTCCTTCACCAGCAGGACTGCAATTTCCGCATGCAAGACAGGGCATCAATAGCCTTTACTGAAGTGATCCGGATGCCCCTGAACTTGGGGGGATGCTGGGCAAACTAAATCGCATGGCCGAGTCTGATGGTCCGCAGGAGCCACCGAGGCGGACTGGGGAGAGCTAACCAGGCTCCAAGAGACCATGCCAGAGGAACCAAAGGAGCCACCAACGTAACCATGTTGGGAAAGCGTGGTGGAACACAGGGAATCGGCCGAGGCCTGTGACGGCCTGGCCTGTGACGGCAGATGGTGGAGTCTGGGTGTGAAGTATAACACTCACCTGATTCCCCCATGTGCGGGTGGAAACACAGGGTCCCGGCTTGAGGCTTGTGACAACCCGGCGTGTGACTTGAATGCTACAGTCCTTACCTGGATCCATGAATGGGCAAGAGGGGTTCTCTTGGGCAACCCACTGCTGCCTGCTGGTGAGAGAGGAGGAGGGAAGTGACCCTGTGATGCACAGTTTACAACTCTCCTCCTCTTGAGGTTTTGGGTACCACTGGCTGCTGGGCCAGCGGCAGAACAAAGACAAAACGAAACAAAGGATTCTCCACCCGGCTCTACTCCGGGGGAAGGAGTGGTGCAGTCACCATCTCCCGACGAGCAGTCTCCTCCATCTCCGGGTTGCCCGTCTCAGGGCGAGAACCAGCGTGACCTCCACCGAGAAACAACTCGTCCAGCCCCAAATGATCGGGACACAGTGGAGGATTCCACATGAGCCAGACATTCTCGACGGCCCAGGAAATCATAGCCGTCATCTCTGGGTCTGGCACAGACAACGCTGCCACACCCGAAGCGGGCAACAGCCGGGTCGTCATCCCCAGAGAGAGAGCGCTCGCTCAACGCCCAGACATGTGAGACAGTGTTTGTTACCATCCTGAGGCACCAGATAGCGACTGCCGCCATGCGACCGTGACCACCGCTGCCATGCCGTGCCATAACGCATGCACTCACTGGCTCTCTGCTTTGCAACACTAAAGTAGAGAGCAGTAGGTGATGCACTACTGCTTGGCTTCGAAGCAAAAGGATGAATGAATGGGGTGCACCTGCTGCCTCTTACACTCACAAAGGGATCAGCGGCAGCTGGATGCAATAATCGCATGCCAATGTGCATTGGCTCATTTAGTTACACTTGAAGTGGATCTCTGGCGAGATCCCAATTCATCTGTCATCACCGACGTGACGTCGAGAGTGACCGACTGAAAGGGAACCTGATGTACTCATCTGTCATGCTGTGTTCGATCACCTTGCACTGCAGAGCATAATTGACATAGCACCACTACAGGTAGTTCTACCAGAAAGACTCAGGGAGGTAGAGATAAGACTGAAGTATTTATTTACAACAACACAAAAAATAATTATTTTGGCGTAGGCCCCATCCGTAGCGTGGATCTGAAGTTTGTAGATACCAGATAATCCTGCCGAAGACGAAGGCAGGGCGGAGCCTACCCCCCGCATGGACAGGGCCAACCTGGTGGTGGTGGGGAGGAGGAGGATGGAGGGAAATGACAGCGGCGGTATCTGCAAACACAAAATAGGATGTGAGTAGTGCGCTTTTATATCCATCGTGTTGAATGCCGATTGGTTAGACCTTAATTGTAATGTGACGTGACATTTAGTCTTCCTAGTAGAACTTACGCTTACGCTTCCATTTCTACCAGAAAGACTCAGGGAGGTAGAGATAAGACTGAAGTATTTATTTACAACAACACAAAAAATAATTATTTTGGCATAGGCCCCATCCGTAGCGTGGATCTGAAGTTTGTAGATACCAGCTAATCCTGCCGAAGACGAAGGCAGGGAGGCATTAGCCTACCCCAAAAGAAAGAAGAATAATGTAATACGCACCAGATGAAGTATTTCTTAGAGGATCCTGGAACATGAACGAAAGAGATAAATTGAGATAATTAGCCAGACAAAAATACAACATCAGATTATAGCTAAAGTATTAGCTTATATGGCAATGAAGATAGACCACAGAGCCTTTGAGAGAGGCCACGATAGGCCGGACAGTGAGGCAGATAGACAGGCCACGATAGGCCGGACAGTGAGGCAGAGAGACAGGCCACGATAGGCCGGACAGTGAGGCAGAGAGACAGGCCACGATAGGCCGGACAGTGAGGCAGATAGACAGGCCACGATAGGCCGGACAGTGAGGCAGAGAGACAGGCCGCGATAGGCCGGACAGTGAGGCAGAGAGACAGGCCACGATAGGCCGGACAGTGAGGCAGAGAGACAGGCCACGATAGGCCGGACAGTGAGGCAGAGAGACAGGCCACGATAGGCCGGACAGTGAGGCAGATAGACAGGCCACGATAGGCCGGACAGTGAGGCAGACAGACAGGCCACGATAGGCCGGACAGTGAGGCAGAGAGACAGGCCACGATAGGCCGGACAGTGAGGCAGATAGACAGGCCACGATAGGCCGGACAGTGAGGCAGATAGACAGGCCACGATAGGCCGGACAGTGAGGCAGAGAGACAGGCCACGATAGGCCGGACAGTGAGGCAGAGAGACAGGCCACGATAGGCCGGACAGTGAGGCAGAGAGACAGGCCACGATAGGTCGGACAGAGACACAGAGAGACAGGCCACGATAGGCCGGACAGTGAGGCAGAGAGACAGGCCACGATAGGCCGGACAGTGAGGCAGAGAGACAGGCCACGATAGGCCGGACAGTGAGGCAGAGAGGTAGGCCACGATAGGCGGGCCACAGTGGGAACGGCCCCGGCGGGCCACAGTGGGAACGGCCCCGGCGGGCCACAGTGGGAACGGCCCCGGCGGGCCACAAAAAGAAAGCCACGAAGGCCGCAGAGAAAAGGCCTAGCTAGCCCGCAGAGGAGGATGTCCAAATTGACCATAGTGAGAAAGCCAAGAGGCCGTAGAATGGAGTGAAATGCAGTATGCACAGAGAGGAAGGCCATGTAATTAGACCACGGTGGGAACACCACGAGATGGGTAACAGAGGGGAAAGCTACGAAAGACGGGCCACAAAAAGAAAGAACAAAGTTAAGCCACAGTAATCAGAGGTTGTTGGGAGTAATATGAAGAGGAATTGTACCACCACCATTATTTGCATATAGATTACCTTGAGGACAGCTTGATATACCTTAAGATGTTTAGTATTTCAGGTCTAATGTGGAATTCCAATGCGGAGGATGACCATCTTCCCAGTAGCTTCATATCTGATGTTTGTACTCCGAGTTCAACAGCATTAGTGACCAGTGTATAGAAGCGGTGACAGACCGCAGCTTCTAAACGTGACTACATGGAGCTGAACCAGCCGCAGAGACAAAGATAGGCCGTCAGAAAACATTACAAGAGGCCGTAGAGAGTATAGCTACTAAGGCCATGACGGAAGCCTGCGAGAGGCAGTGAAAGAGTAAAAGTAATGAATAGGTGTAACACCACCACCACCAGTATTTGCTTAATTTACCTTAAACACACGCATTACATTACATTGATGGGCAATGTACTTTTCTTTAAGCTATGTGATGTGAAAGCCTTGTGTAGATGACAACGATAGACCATTGTGTGAGAAAAACCATGATAAACTGGACATGGGGAGCATGTGAGAAGTAGTCACCACCAGTAGTTTGCTAAGAGTATTATACTGTACCTTGAGCATTACGTGAATAAAGTCTGATCTTGACGGACATCCAATGAGGAGGATCATGAACATAGCAGCCTGAAGGCAAATTACAGGAATTCTAAACCACCTCACTGAGAAGGTGATTAGGTTAATTGATAAGAGGTAGCATTAGGGTTCTAGCAGACATAAGAGCATATACACAGATACAATTCTTTAGGCTAGACTCCTGCGCACTCTTGATAAAACTCCATCTAACTGCCAGAAACTGCAGAGCAACCTATCCCCCCCCCAAAAAAAAATAGAAAATGAGCCAGATCAGCATGACCATAAAAAACTTGGGTAAAGTTGGTTTTATATTCAGTGACATGTGAAGGCCACAATAGGCCAAACTCATAACTGTAATGGACACCGTCCCTGATGACCATCATAGCAGAGTTATGCAAAGTGCCTCAGCAGTCTGTGTAAGGTGAAGGCAGCAACAGCCGGGTAAGACCAAACAAGCCTCGATTATAACTTAAAGTCTGCGTGAAATCAATTGACTTTACTAGCACACATGGCTAGTATTGATGTAAATGATCTGTGCAAGTTAATCCGCTGAAAAAGAAAGAAATAATCTTCTTTGTAATCCTTAATCAAAATCTGAACATTTACTTCCACTGTGGAATGGCATTCCTTTTCTAATGACGTCAGTTTGACGGCATGGGCAGAATATCCTTAAACACACCCCCTCCAGCCATTAGTTTGCGATAAGTGAAAGACAGAGACTAGAAGTGCAAACAAAAACCATGCCCTCTATTCAATATTCCGTTTCAGCTGGAAATACGTCACCACACTGAAATAAAGTCAGCAGCGACCTCCAGTTCACGTGGACTTTAAAGATGAGCCGACTCTTACCTAGAACTCAACTGAAAGATGACCATACACATCAGCTTGATAGAGCCTGCTTCATAATAGCGCCAATCCAGAGAGTGACCTGCGTAAAGATGAGGTGAGAGCCAAAGTTCTCTGCATCTGCAGCCATGGAATTCCCACAAAGCTTGATGACTCCATATAACCATGGGAACCCGACGAGTGACCCCCATTCCTTTACGAGGCATTCAGAATTATTGTAGATAGATGCAGATGAAACGATGACTGAATAAACAAAGACAAAAGCATATGATTAAGACAAAAAAAAAAAAAACTTAAAGGTGTGCAAAACATAGCCCCTTTTTCAGAAGGAATAATGCGAGCAACGATCTTTATCAGTAGGCTAAAAAGATTGTAAGCCTTTAATAACAAGCCTTAAAATGCCTTAAGAAAGAGTTGTTCCGAACATTGAATGTATTAGTTTGATTAACATCTTGATCATGCAGCGCAAGTTTGCTAGATAAACCATCACGCAACACCAAACGCTTTATCTTAAACGTTTGAGCAAATAACCTTGCAGAGAATAAAATGTATGCCCAAGCGCATAAAACAAAAATGATACTTATAAGGTGTAGGCTGAAGAAAGCGAGATGCCGAAAGAGACCGTCAGCAGGCCCAGAGAGATTCCATGCGTGCAGGTTCACGTGAGCGTACAGATGAAATATTTTGTTGATAGAGACACAAGCAGCGCCGCGCCGACACGACAGCTCGGAAAGCACCGGCGTTGCCATGTCCTCGATTTTCTGAGGAATTGGGATATTGTAACACTGTTGCTGCGGGTTGCTTTACATGTCCACGAGTTGAAGCGACCCCAATAATGTGCTATTTAGCGCCTGGAATGTGAATTTATTTTTATTTTTTTTTTATTTTTTTTTCCGTCAGGGAAACGCGTTTTCCCTTCTCGAAACGCGATTGGGATAGTTTTGAGTAGCAATTGGCGGTTTTGAAAAACCTGGCAACACTGGAAAGCACTCGGAACTCCGCCAATGTTTCACTTCCTCTGCCGAGGAAACTCCGAAGCCTGTGTATCATCCAACGCTACTAACGACCAAAAACATTCACGACACCAGAGCAAAGCAAACTATCTAATGTGCATCTTGAGAGGAATGTCAAACTCGCAATAGCTTGCAGGAGACGAACTTAACTGCAAGTAACCCAGTGGAAGTCAGGCAATAGCCTAAACGACAGTTTGCGCAAAAATGACAGCGGCGGTATCTGCAAACACAAAATAGGATGTGAGTAGTGCGCTTTTATATCCATCGTGTTGAATGCCGATTGGTTAGACCTTAATTGTAATGTGACGTGACATTTAGTCTTCCTAGTAGAACTTACGCTTACGCTTCCATTTCCAAAACGTAAAACCTGAGATTCAAAGATTTTAGGGGTCTCATCTACTTTCATATCACACCAGAGGACCTGCAGACAATCTTCAGTAAGCAGACAGACCTGATGAAACATTGCCTTGATATCCCTGCTTACTGCAACTGAATGTGTTACCTAAATCTAATAAGTACACCTAGCAATGAAAGCTCCAAGGGTAGGGCCTGGCAACAGATAACTGTTTGAAACTCTGCCCATGATGTTGGCGGGAACACTTGAAAACAATTCAGGACTTCCCATTATAACTGAAAGATGATGTTTGCTGTCTCCGTAGATACTTTCTGGACAGCTCACCTCTGTATGAGTTTTATTTATTTATTTATACATTTTTTCCACCTCTGCACTATAGGTTTCTGCTTTCACTGGGTCATTTAACAAACATCTCTAATAGTAAAGGCATTGCCAGTTGAATAATTCTGTTCACTTCTGTATGGATTCTCTTTGTTTCAAGTAACAAGCTGCCTCATGAAAAGTGCGGGGCCCTGGAGGGGAGGACTGGAGGTCCGAATCTGATAATAAGATAATATAAGACATAATAAGATGCGGCTGATCTGACCTGGTCAGTGGTAAGTTTAGCAAATGATTTGCATTGAGTTAAATAATGTTCTGTAATATTGCAGAAGGCTCAAATAATGTTCTGTACTTTTATTTTCATGAGATTATTTGTGAGAACGCTGGCGCATTTGTGGTGCCGCTTCATGCTGCTACCTGTCTGTTTGCTGATACAATTTTGGATATGTGTCTGCTGGGATTCGACCGACCTGGATTACTTGGAATTTTTATTTATTTTTTTCTCTGGACTACTTTCTTCACTCAGTAATACTTGGATGACTGACCTGGCAGGATTTTTCGTGATCCTCTCACACCGATCGGCTGCGAGCCCTCTCCTTTTCTCTCCATGTCCTCCTCGACATCTGACACAGTGAGTCCCCACTCTCTTTATCATTTTGTGTTGTCAATCCTCGTTATGGTTGGGTAGCCTTCCCTTCTGTGGATTGTGGATTGATACGGTTCTGGCTAATGCAGTTAAACCGATAATCTGTTCATGTTTACCCTTAAACATTTGCAATTTCTACTTTTAACCATTACCACATTAATAAACTTACTCCTCCTGAGATGTTTTTGGCTGACGTTAATAAAGTGACTTCTCCTAAGATGTCCTTGCAATTTTCTTCTGCTCAATGTAGAACTTTAAAAGGATCTCTCCGATTGGCTTCGGACACTTATAAATGGTTTGAATAACTTGGAATTTTGCGCAGACCCTGCTACATACACCATTCATGGAAGAAACTTCGGACTTATCACTGCTCGTCTTCAAATAGTATTTCAGTTATCAGTACCCACACCCGTTCTTCTAGGAAAACACAACAAGAAAATTGTGTAGTCAACTCTGGAAATCTGAGACCATCCTTGGGATCTGTAATACTGCATTTTCAGATATGCGGTGTGCGCAATTGAACACTCGCTCCTTAACTGATAAAGTATCTGTGATAAATGACATTATCATTGACGCAAAACTGGACATGCTACTTTTGACGGAAACTTGGCAAGTGCCCAATGACTTTCTGAGTTTAAACCTTTTAACTCCACCTCTCAACCTTGTCTCCATCGTAGAGGTGGAGGGCTGGCTGTAGTTTGTCATGAGAGTATCAAAATATCTAAGATCGAGTCCCATGACGTTGCATCTTTTGAATATCTTGCATGGAATATGACTGGCAAAACATCAATGGCTATAATCTTAATTTATCGACCTCCAAAATTTCATGCAGATTTTTTCTCTGAGAATAGTGAGTTACTTACTCTTGCCTGTGCTAGTTATTCATCAGTAGTTTTTTCTGGGTGATTTTAATATACATGAAAACACTATACAATGCAATGAACTGATGTCTGTTCTGGACTGTTTCAGTCTAAACTCAACATGTAACTTTTGCTACTCACTCTGAAGGTAATATACTAGATCTTATATGTACATCTGGATTATATAATATTCTTGTTAGTGGAAATGATTTTGACTTTTCTGATCACAAACTACTAAACTTTAGTTTTGGTTTTCCAATTTCTACATCGCCTGTGAAAAAACTCACTTATCATAAAACCTGTTCTGTGGATCCATCTGCTTTTTCTGATAAAGTAAGGGTTTCTACCATGTCAGATTGTTTGTTATCCAACTGTCCATCTAAAATATGCAGCATCTATAACAATACAATTTCCCAAATATTTGAGAAACATGCCCCTCTTAAAACTGGACTTATTGCACACTCTTTAGCTTTGAAAGAACATTTGCTCAATTACCGTACTGCCCTAAATGCTTCAAGATCCTCATATGTTTCTTTTACTATTAAGAATTCCATGTGCGGGCCCAAATCTCGGTTTGCTATGGTTAACAAACTCACCAACCCTCCACAACATGTTATTTCTGGCTCTGAGGTGTTTGTGAATGACTTTTAAAAAAATTTCTGAGATAAATTAAAGTTAATCACAGAATCCATTTCCAATGACACCCCTCATACAACTGACTTAAATGTTAACCTGTTGTCAGCTGACTTGGCTCACTCAGCATACTCTCTTTCTGCTTTTACTCTCACCACTTCTGCTGCTTCTGATCTAATTGTGAAGTCAAATTCTACATCCTGCCAGACTGATCCTATACCTACTGCTTTGCTGAAGATGTGTGTTGCTGAGGTTGAACCTTACATAACACAAATGATTAACTGTAGTTTAGCATCTGCCATAGTTCCAGCAGAATTAAAAATGGCTGCGGTGACCCATACTTAAAAAAACTGGCTATTGGCCATCTAGACATGAACAATTATAGGCCAATGTCAAATTTACCATTCATAAGTAAAATTCTTGAAAAAGTTGTGGCTTCACAATTGAGATCTTACTTAAATGCTAATGGCCTTTTTGAATTCAGTCAGGATTTCATTCATCACATAGCACTGAAACTGCTCTTCTTCATGTGGTTAATGACATTCTTCTGTCTATGGATTCTGGGTTAATAAACATCTTGATTCTTCTAAATCTAAGCTCTGCATTTGACACAGTTTGCCATGAAATACTCATCTCTCGTCTTTCTGATATCGGTATCACTGGTTCAGCTCTTTCCTGGCTCATTTCATCAGCGATAGGAAATATTATATCACCATACAAGGGTATAAATCTGTCATTGCTCCAGTCTCACAGGGTGTTCCTCAAGATTCAGTTCTTGGCCCATTTCTGTTTATCATTTATATATATCCACTTGAAGACATCATACGCATGCATGGACTTCAGTTTCATTGCTATGCTGATGACATTCAAATTTACCTAACCACCAGCTCTGATAGGCCATCAATGCTTGACTCACTTACTGCATGCATCAGGGATATCAAGCAATGGATGTCTTTGAATTTCCTAAAACTAAATAATAACAAATCAGAAATTGTAATAATTGGCTCTGTTACATCAGTCAGAAGGATGGACCTGTCCTGTGAAATTGATGGGGTTCATGTTAAGCCTTCTTCATCTGTCCATAATCTTGGAGTCTTATTTGACTCATCTCTATCTTTTGCCTCTCACATTTCTTCTGTTGTTAAAACTTCTTTTTTCCATCTTCGTAATATTGCACGTCTTTGACTTGGGGTCAAGGTTGTGGGTTCGAGTCTCAGGCCGGCAATACCATGACTGAGGTGCCCTTGAGCAAGGCACTGAACGCCCAACTGCTCCCTAGGTGCCACAGCATAAATGGTTGCCCACTGCTCCTAGTGTGTGTTCACTGCTATGTGTGTGTGCACTTTGGATGGGTTAAATGCAAAGCACGAATTCTTAGTATGGGTCACCATACTTGCCTGTATGTCACGTCACGTCACTTCACTTCACATTTATTTAAGAAAACAAGCAGCAATTGAATAGAGTGAAAGTCTAAAAGGGTTTTTATTTATTTATTTTTTATTTTATTTTTTTATTATTATTATTTTTTTTTTTTTAAGAATACAATTAGAATAAAGAGTGCTAGAGTTAGAGGGTCAAATAAAGATGGAAGAGATGTGTTTTAGCCGGATCTTTATTCCACCAGGAGGGAACATTTAATTTAAAAGTCAGTAAAAGTGACTTTGTGCTTCTTTGGGATGGCATAATCAAGTGACGTTCACTTGCAGTATGCAAGCTTCTAGAGGGCACATAAGTCTGAAGTAATGAATTTAGGTAAAGGGGTGCAGAGCCAGTGGTAGTTTTGTAGGCAAACATCAATGCCTTGAATTTTATGAGAGCAGCTATTGGTAGCCAGTGCTAGTTGATAAACAGACATGTATTCTTTTTGGTTCATTAAAAATTAATCTTGCTGCGCATTCTGGTTTAATTTTAAAGGTTTGGTAGAACTAGTTGGAAGACCTGCCAAGAGAGCATTGCAATAGTCTAGCCTGGACAGAACAAGAGCTTGAAAAAGGAGTTGTGAAGCATGTTCAGAAAGAAAGGGCCTGATCTTCTTAATGTTGAATTAAGCAAATCTTCAGGAGTTGACAGTTTTAGCAATATGGTCTGAGAAAGTCAGTTGATCATCAATCATAACTCCAATAAACAATAAGTTAATATCAAGAGACTTATGTTTTAGACATCATATTAGCTGTTTTTGCTCTATTTCATCAACAAAAATAATTCCAAACACAGCCACAATGCTGAATCAACCGGTTCAATCACAATGACTCACTTAACAGTAATTTGCTGCCACCTACTGGCGGTTTTAATTGTTTAACATTTACATTTAAACTATCTTTTCATTTTTTAAATATTTTCAAATATGAGTATTTAGCATTTCGTGTTTAAAATTTCAAAACCTTATTTATGCATTTGTAACTGCAGGTTAAAGCATTCCATGTCCCTCTAAGCTGCATTAACATGTGTAAATACATCTAAATGCCACTTCATATGCAACTTCTGCAAAGATTAATTTTGTTGATACTGATTTCATTTGTTTAGTAACAGCCTGAGTGCATTATTGTTATAATTTACTGATTAAATGTAAGAATTTGACTCAAAAGATAATGCAAACTTTTAAAAAAAAGGCTTTATAAAGGTAAAATGCCAATAAAAGGTAAAAATCAATTTAAACTCATTGGAAAATATAAATTTCTATCACTGCTGTGAACTGACCTCACAGAATATGAAGAATATCAAAAACTTTAGGAGTCTGCTGTCCATGGTAGTCTTTAAGATATCAGCACAATAACACACTCGGCAAAATATTGTCTAATTATCTTTATCGATGAAATTCCAGAAAATATTGAGATATATTTTTTTGTCAATATTGCACACCCATAGTACTGACACAAAATGATTTGCAACGGTCGCTTTGTCACATCCATGGGTAGACAGCCTCAAGCTGTTGATATATAAAGTCTTACCTCTGTGCTTTTACTCACAGAAATGCAAATCAATTTCTAACCATTATATAATGTGTTTTTTTTTCTGGATTTTTTTTTATTGGTATTTGGTTGGAACTAATTTTTTATTTATTTTATTTTATTATTTTATATTTTGCTTTGTTTGTATGTATGCATTACTTGGGTTGTAACCGACATCAACAGCACCTTAAAATTAGTGGGGGAATGTTAAACTCTCTCCCCCTCATTTATTTCTCCACTAGAAGTTAGTAATGTATGCAAAATTCCATCCAGATAATTTGTTATTTAGGGTGTGTTCAAAGTATGTATATTTTTATCAACAGGTACTTCAAGAGCTGTTTAGTGATATTAGCGAAGTTTTTGTTCACTGATAAAATTTTGACTCTTTCCGATATCAGAGATGGGGGCAGTTGTGGCCTAATGGTTAGAGAGTCAAATTTGTTACCTGGAGTTTATGGGTTCGAGTCTCAGTACCAGCAGGGGTTGTAGGTGGGGGGAGTGAATACCTTCACCCTCAATACCACGACTGAGGTGAGACCCTTGATCAAGACACCAAACTCTCAACTGCTCCAGCGGCTGGCCACTTCTCTGGGTATGTGTGAATTGTGTTCACTATTCACTGCTGTGTGTGTGCACTTTGATGGGCTAAATACAGAGCAGAAATTCTGAGTATAGGTTACCATACTTGGCAACATGTCACAAGGCTCCCACTCTGCTCCATTAGTCCATCTTTATATAGTCCTTGTTAGGTTTAGCTGATTTTAGTTCCTGCCTGTACAGTAGGTTGGTATAACATAAACCAGACAGTTATCAGAGATCCCCAAAGCTGCCTGTAAGACAGAGTGATATGCATCCTTTACTGTGGTATAAGAGTGGTCAAGTATATTACTGTCTCTGGTAGGGCTTGTTACATGCTGTTTGTATTTTGGAAGTTCATGTGGGAGATTATCTTTATTAAAGTTTTGCTTTATAATGTTTTGGACTTCATTTCCCAGAGTGCAACAGAGGTGGGCGGATCATTGACATGTGCATTTGTTATTGTTTATTACACTCACACACTCAACTTAAGTCTCATCAAGATCATAGGCACACATACAAGGACATGGAAGACCTCAGGTGATCTGATTCTTCGATAAAACTAATTTTGTATTAAGGTAAGTGTAAAAATTATTCAGATATTTTAACTATGTTGTTCCTGTGACATTTTAAATGTATACTAAAAAACATTAAATTTTAAAAACATTTTTTATTTTTATTTTTATATATATATATGAATGTTAATTTTCCGCTGTTCATGAATAAAGTTTGGGTAGCTGAATTGGTAGAACATTCAAACTCAAGATGATAGGTTTAATTCCTAGGGAGCATGTATATTGAGAAAATGTATGGCTTGATTCCATTGTAAATTAATTTGTGAGAAACTGTCTACCAAATGTAAATAAATGTGTGAAATTAGTGACATTTCACTTACTGAAAAGATCATCATAAGTAAAGCATTTGCTGACATATTCAGGTGTCAATATATCTAAACAAGGTTTTATATCTAAAAAAAACTACAATGAATTTTTAAAAAAAAAAAAAAAAGGCCTGAGGGTCATATTTTATGTTTAAGTGTATATAAAATTATTAAATTAAAAGATTATAAATGTTGTAGATCATTAAACGATGATGAGTACAGGCTATTTAACATGACTGCTACTTCTGAGAAAACATTCAAAGAAAGAATGCTGTTACCCCACTCTCATGCAGTTTCACAACACATGGAAATCTAATAGCATGCGTATGCAGTGTCAAGCATTTCTGTAGTTTGTAGTTTAATGGAAAGACACTAAATATAGTTGACTACACAAACATGATTGTGTTGATTCACATTTCCAGTCACTTTAGTTATTTTGAAGCAGTGTTTTTTTGCACACTGTTTGACTGATTTCTTTGTCAGTGCAGTCATATTACCTGATTTATAGCCATTGCTATGGAGGAAAAGAGAACTGTGACTTTCCGAGATGTTTCCAGGAGCTATTTCTCACAGACAAGGGTGGACTGTCGCTACACTATAAGCAGTCATCACAGCTGGAGCAGTCATGACTGGATAGGTCTTTTTAAGGTAACTCCTGTACTGAATTAAACACTGTGTTTATTTAGTACAAAACAAAATATGTGGAAAGGATTAACCTGCAAAGCAAATACATTTTCTGTTATCTTATTTCACAGGTGGGATGGCTGACAGTGAATGATTACTACACTTTTGCCTGGGCTCTAGCACCAGAAGGGTACCAAACAGGAACAGATGCAAACTGTAGTGTGGCCTTTCAATGTATGTTTATATTTGATACATAATATACTATTTTATTTGTGTTTATTTATATACAGTAACCCAGTGTTTCTGAACCGTTTTCCTGAAGGCACATAAGTACACATTTTGGATGTCTCCCTTATCCCCATCCATTTCAAGTCTTGGGCTGTGTTCAAAATCGGTCCATACCCTTATTTCCTATGCCCTACATTAGTCCATTAATACAGTGCAGTTAAAGAAGTGAATGAAAACAAGTGAGTGAATTCTGACACTGAGTGTGTTGGAAGGGCTGTGTTTGCTCTTCAATAATCATTTGAAACTTAGGTAAAGAAAACATTTGACTTAAAATCTGTCATGGACACTAGTATGTATAAACCTTAATTAAACTATTTAAAAATCAGTTAAAAAGAAACATATGTATGTATATTTGCACAACCCTCACAGTGCATTATGGGTATTCTCTAGCCATTGAGTGTACATCAGTTTTACGCATGCTATTGCAGTGCATTATGGGGATTGAATAAGTGCACTCAGTAATGTTTTGGACACCACTACAAATGGCCACCCCTGTTATGTCTGAAAAAGGCGACTCGTACTTGAGCTTATTTTGATTTTTATTGTTCTCGTCTTTAACATCACTAAATTGTGTGAAAACATTGTCAGCGTCACTTCACATTCCAAACCCTTAAAGTAACCATTGTTCATTTTATATTATTAATTTAACAAACATTTTAATTCAACAAACTATCAGATTATTAGTCTAACTAAGCCTGTCACATTTCCCCTCCCCTTCCAATGAGCTATGTGTGAAAACATTGATTGCGGGGTCACTGGATGCTAGGGGCAGAGGGCAAGAACTTGGGTGTGAACCACATCAGAAGGGCACAGTACTTTCCTAAAATGACTGACATGTCAATGGAAACCATCAGATAGTTGGAAAGTGTGAAGCGTGTTTTCTTGTGTGGCCACTGAACCCACACCCAGTTCAGCAGGACAGTTATGGAAATCCGCCACTTTTTCTTTGCATTATATCTGCCCTGTGCTTTGAGCTCTTGTCCACGTATCCTGACTTACACCACTGGGTAGGGGTGTGCAGCGAAGCCAGTATTTGTATCTGTATTTGTATCTGTATCTGTATTCAGATAAAACCGGAAGTAGGTGGAGCTTGAACCAGAACTTTGTACAGTATTTGATAAGACCGTTATGTTTATGGTTTTACAGCCTATCTTTTTTTTTTCGTATCACTGAACAAATATGCAGTGTTTAACAAATTATTTTTTTTTTTAAACATCTTCTAACAGTTGGAGCCAATTTCCTTGTATAGGCAGTGCTTCGAGATGTAGTGCGGTTCTGCTTTGATCAACGTGAGTTTGAGTCCCAGCTTGGTGAACCTTTCGTGATCCAATAAATAGATATTTAAGTATCTAAATTAAAACAGTAAGGGTTCCTACGCAATTTAGAAATATGGAAATTGATTTAAGTCATTTCCAGGAAATGGATGGAAAAAGGCAACTGCAACACTGCTATTTTATCTGTGCTTATTTCATTCATAAACTCATTTAGCTACTTCACACACTTGTTACTGCATTGTAATTTTAGAGGATTATATAAAACAACATGAATTGCTGTGACTCACCGGTTCCAGCGGAGTTTCACTCCCCCCACCTACAAAAAAAGTATTTAACTTAAGTAATTTGCAGGTCTGGAAAACCTATGGGGAAAAAAGAGAACAGAGTATGGAAAAATATTTTGACTATTTGCCCTATTCAGTGTTCTAAAATATAAAATTTATGATTTCTAAAAATAAATTGATCATTTAAGTAGGAAGATTTCATTACAAGCATTTAGTGAATGAATTAATTCAAGGCTAACATTTCTTTATGCAGAACTATTTAAACGAGTCCTTTTTAACAAGTTCACTATACAAATGTGCATGTGCCACGCAAACAGCAAAAGTTAAGGAAACATGTAGGCCTAGTAGAAAATGTATCTGTATTTAAGTTGATTATTAGCCTATACTCTTAAAAGAGAGCTGGTTTGGTTTTTGAGAGACAGAGACGCGCAGAGACGGCAACGCGGCTGTTTGATTGGCAATCGCACTGTGCTTATTCATTCATGTATCATACCGTAGCCTATAAGGTTTAAATCATTGCCTTTTATATATACACAAATAGTAGAACGTGTATGATTTAAAATTTTAGGTAATATTAGGCCTACTCTTGCCAAGCTCTGATTTCTGAGAGATGCATGGAGTGGCAACAGATTTGCGCTCTTTTTATCCATAAAGTTTTCGTTCATTCACTTCACACACTCACTGAGTTGATTTAGAGGTTTGTGTAAAATATTGCGCTGATCATCTGGCTCACCTGTGAATCTAGCAAACACCAGACTGTGCTGCAGCCTCAGACAAATATTCGGGCAGAATTATTCGTTATCCGTTATTCGTTTTTGAAGCCATTATCCGTGCCTTTCCGAATAAGGTATTCAGCTTCGGGCATACCCCTACCACTGGGTTTCTACTGTGAGAAATAGGAGGGCGAAGTCTGTAGTTGTGGCATGCTGAGAATCTCTGTAGTGTAGAAGAGTCTAAAACAAGGCCCTGTTGAAAGAGCTGTCTTGAGCCAAGTAAGCACTCAGACCATTTTTCAGTGACTGATTAAATCTCTCTACAGCCCTATTTGACTGTGAGTGATAGTAAACTCTTCTTATGTGTTTGATCCTTTTCCTTTGGATGTAACTGGCAAACTCAGCAAACACTAGTTGAGGGCCATTTTCTGTTGTCAAGTTGTTTGGCAGGCCCCAGCTGGCAGAGAGCAACTCGATGCAAAGAGCAAATCAATGATGGAACTGGACGTAATAGAGCCCACAGTGCAACCTCTGGCCAATCTGAGTGTAGATTATAAACTACCACAAGGCAATGCAAATGACAGGGCACAGCATGGAGTCCACCACAGATTTCAAGTTGAATATGGTCCCAAGGTTTAGCTGGCCAAGGCAAACACCCCATTGGGCCAGTTATCTTTGTCACAAGACATGGATTACAGTCCTGAACAAGGTGCTCAATGTCTTTGTCCAACCCTGGCCACCATACAAGATTCTTACAATGCTGCTTCAAGTTTAACTGTGCCAATATGGCCCTCGTGCATCATGGCAAGTACTTGTCCTAGTTTAACAGGGATAACGGCATAGTGTCTGTGCAGCAGGCGAAGACTCTGGCACTTGATGTATAGCATCAATATTGGAGTGGAATGGTGAATGGCCTTCAGCTGAACCATCATAGCCAATTAAGTCAACCTCTGGTACCACAAATAAGCATTTCTCCAGATTAAATGTCAGATTATGTTGACTGAGTGCAGCACAAAGTGTCCCTTAAGCACTGTTTATGAATCACTGCATTCTGGGCATGGACAATGACATCATCAAGGTGTACTGTAGACGGCAATCCCAGGGGCACCAGCCATAATAGTGGACATGATTTTCTTTAGAAGCAGCTAGGGGCCGAACTGAGTCCAAATGGAATCCATGTGCAATGGAATACACCAACATGCATAACATATGCAGTAAGATTTCTGCGGTCTGGGTGGACTCATAAACAGTTCCTTTTCTAGGATATTGCTGCCATGGCTAGTAATGTGAAATGGAAAGTTGGGCAGGTCCTTGTTGCCATACTAGGCAGGTGTGTGTATAAGACAAATATCTTCTATTACACAGCTTCCATATGCAAACAAATTCAGAGAGGGTGGGTGGAGGGGCAAGCATGGCAGGTTCATAAGTGGCCATATTAAATAGTGAGACATAAGCCCCGGTGTCCAGTAGTAGGGGAATACAAGAATTGGCATACACTGAATGGATAATAGCAGGGGTTGTAGTGCTAGCACATGGATTTCTCTAAAGTGAGATCATCATCTTCCAGTAGCAGCTGCTCGAACGCATTTATTGTTTGGTTTTCCAATTAATTGAACTCATATCATCTTATCTGATAAAGTACCAAAATAGAACAGTTTTGCCAGCCCTCTTAAGCCAACAATTTATTGAAAAATCGACTCAATACCATGCGGTCTGTGTTGTCAGAACTGCAGCCATTTCTGAAGGAGACTCTTTTTTGCCCCAAAGTGTTGATTTAATAGTGTTATCGCAGTGGCATGATTGTCTGCGTCTCAGAGTGTGGAAAAACATGCTGTCATTCGGCACCAAGACAGTGAAGGAGTATGCCATTTTCAGCTACATAAGGACAGTATCTGGGCCCATTGCTAACAGGTACATTTCAATGGATGTTTTCCATTGCTCCTGTGGGACCATAGGCTCCACCAGGATGGGGCAAAAAAGAGGCTTGGGGGAGATAATGGGGACACGGGGAAAATCATCTGCCATCCTCGTCACCAGTTGTTCTGTCTGTAAAGACGACTCATATTTGAGCTTATTTTATTTATTTTTTTGTTCTTGTCAACCTCTTTCACATCACTGAACTGTCAGAAAACATTCAAGTGTCAACATCATGTCCTGTTCCAAACCCTTGAAGTAACCTACATTCTATTTTATTAATGTAGCAAACACATTATTTTAAATAACCATATTTTTTAGTCTAATTAAGCATGCAACAGTCCCCTCAAATAGTGTTTTAATTTAGTGTTTTAGCTTTAAAAGTGTGTAGTGTTGGTGTGCCTTCAGGTATGGGAAACACTGCAGTAGCCTTTAGTTTGATACATGTATAAATGTACTAATGTTGTCATATGTCCAACACCAGCAGAAACAGAAAGTGCAATAACAACTTCAGTTCTTGGTAGAACAAGAACACTCATTTGCCATCTGATACTTTATAACTATTGCAACACTACTGCAAGTGCCTGACATCCTTAAGGCTGTATCAGGCTGTTTATTTTTGTCACGTGTTTTGGTTTTTGGAGTTTTCTGATCTTTATTCCATTCTTCCTGCCATCTTTCAGCGTCTTATCTACCAAAACCTGGTGGGGAGGCATATCAGTTTGCTTATGTGGATGAACGTGACGAGATATGCGCAGTCAGTTCTCAGTTTACTTTTTGTGCTCCAAGACCTCTGGATGAACTTGTTACACTAGAGCAGGAGAAAAATGGCGAGGAAGAGGAGGGGGAAGATGGCCTGCTGGTGGTGGTGCCAAAGGCTCTGATCCTGCAGGTGGGGCATTCTGCAACAGAAGAGACCAGAACAGATTTGACAATAACAGCTTTTCAATTACCCTAGTTAAGATTTGGATACCCATCCGTGTTTAAAAATGTATGCAATATATAACAAAATGATAGCAAAACAATAACAAAACAAAGTTTGGTAGGCTTTGAATTATGAAATAATTACTGGAATTTGTTAGTGAAAACTACACCTGTGATTACCCTTTTAGGACAACTGTGTAAACTCAAGGGGAAAGGTGGAGTTATTTAGGGTATAGTATAAATGACAGATATTCTGTATAAATCTTACTGTATTTAGCAATGACATTCAGATATTATATAAGTGTGACTTTAGTGTCCAAAAACATTTTAGGCCTGTCGTATCTGTCATTCTGTACAAAATTAAATTTTGCTAATCATCTGCATTTGTTTTTAAATATTTCTGTTATTTCTACAGGATCTCTTAGAAGGATGTCAGCATGAGTTACATGAGCTGCGTAAGAGGTTTGAGGCTGCTGATGCTGTGGTCGAGAGAGAAAGGGAGAGATGGAAAGCTGAAAAACATGAGCTTGAAAGAGTAAAAAATGAGATGAAGTGTCAGATTGATGAGCTAAAAAGCAACCTGAGGCAAAGCACTGAAAAAATTGAGGAACTCGAGCAAAAACAAAAGGTAGAAACAAATTTTTGGTCATGTTTCTTGATCACCACTAATCAGAAAAAAATAAGGACACAGACACCTGCTGTATATGAAACTTTAAACTCTGGTATATTTGCTATCAGGATGTGCAAAGCACTCATGAAAACATGGCTGCTGAACTCAGTGGGCTTCTAGCAGAGAAAGATAAAAATCATCAGCAAATCAAAGAACTCCAACAGGTTGATGCCACTCTGACTCAACAAAAACAAGACATAGAGGCCGAACTTGACAGGTGATTTGGGACCCATGCCAATCTTTACTATAGTACAATTATTCTTTATTTATGGACTGTTAATTTATCTGGATTTTAACCAACTGGTTAAATCAAATAGTGTTTAAGGAAAAGAAAAAACAGCCATTTTTCTCTGCAGAATGAAGGAAAGAGTTAAAAAGATGACCACACAAAGGCGAGATGAAGAAAAGGAGAAGAAAGATTTGCAGGTGAATTCAAATAAGATGTATTCAACACTACCAATTACAATCTACATTGCAATATTTTCTGCATTCTGTGAAATAATTATGAATAATGAACTAATTTGTTTTTACAATTTTAACTAACTAGTATTACATGGACTAGATTACATGTGAATTAATATTTTCTCTCCAGATAGAGAATAAGCAGGCACATGCTGAGCTGCGGACCTTGCAGGAGCGTCTGGAGGCCAGTGAGCGTAGCACTGAGGCCCTCCGCAGGGACCTGAGTGAACTGGGCTCCCTGCAGAGTCACAGCCATGCAGAGCTGCATCAGGTTAGGCTTCAGTCTGCACAGATGAGTTTACAACTGTCCCAGGCCAACCTGTCACTGCGTGAGGGGCAAGCCACCTGGGCCCAGGAGAGGGAGACTTTAAGACAAAGTGCAGAGGTAAGAGAGACATAAGTTATAATAAGAATTCTCCACATTTTTATCAGTACAGCCACAACACCACTAGTAAGTACAGTATGTGATTCTCAACCTCTGTGCTCTTGTTAAAGTTGGATAAGGATCGTATTCAGAAACTGAGCCGTGAGCTTCAGAAGAAGGAAGAGTGGCTCCAGGAGGAGAGAACCGAGCGAGAAAAACTGGAAGTGGAGCTGGGGAACGAGAAGGACTGTAACCGGGTAAATACTCCATGACACGTGCATGGCCTATAATTAAACTTTCACATCAGTCAGAGCTTTCTGGATAGCCAGCACATACGTGGGTCAGGTTACTGGTCTTGGAGCAACACCAGTATGAGGCAAGAGTTGCTTTAAAAAACTTGTAAATAAGCTGACCGAAATAGATTTGAAAACAATATGAAATGCATGTGTATGTTTACAGAAATGTTTTCCCCCTCATCATTTATGTTAGTGGATACCAGGCACACTGGTTAAACTGATTAATAAGAAATACTTAAAGGGGTTAAAGGGGTAATGGCATGAGGAATCCATTTTTTTTTTATTCTTTGATCTCAAGTGGTCACAAATACTACAAGTTTCATGCATCAAAAAATAGCATTTGTTGAAACCGCTTCCAAAATGTATTGTGCTTCAATCAGCATCGAAAGCAATTCGATGCATAGAAAGCAAATATGTGACCCTGGACCATGAAACCAGTCTTAAGTGTCAGTTTTGTATGGTTTATTAGGATAGATACAACTATTTGAAAATCTAGAATCTGAGGGTACAAAAAAATCTAAATATTGATAAAATTGCCTTTAAAGTTGTCCATGTTTTTATATATTTACAGTAGGAAATTTACAAAATATATTCATAGAACATGATCTTTACTTAATATTCTAATGATTTTTCGCATAAAAGTAAAATTGATAATTTTGACCCATACAATGTATTTTTGGCTATTGCTACAAATATACCCATGCAACTTAAGACTGGTTTTGTGGTCCAGGGTCACATATATGCACCCAAACCCAGAACATACGTATTTACAGGTAAACCCCCAGGAAAAAAAAAAAAAAGTGACTTTTAATGTTCTGTTGACTCATTCAGACATAAATAATTTGTGGATGCTAGCTTGTTGTCAAACATTAGCTGATACCAGAGGTCTTGTAGTTATCTTTGAAGCTAGCCGAAGTAAATATTTGCCATTGATCAGAAATCGGTTACTTGGCAACTCACCCATGCATAAACACTTCTTCACAATGAATCTTCACAATCTTCTATCTTCGGGTATCTGGTATAGTAGCTGAGGTCTTCTACATCCCTAGATGTAGAAGTGGGCTGGTGTTGAAGAAATGCAAAAAGTTTGGAAGAAAGGTTCATGATACTTTCATCTGAAACTTCCCATCATGGTCCTTGAGAAATAATCTTTGGTACCATCTTGGGTATCTTGACCCATGTTGAGTAATATTACACCGAAAGTACTAGTGTGAAAGACCCCTATGGGGCCATTCTCATGTCGTGTCTTTTGCACGCTCAAGTTTTATATTTTAAATGTAGACGCATGCCAAGCACACTCATAAAAGAAGCAACAGTGTTGAGATGCTCAAGTGCTGAACCAAGACTAGACCAAAGTGTCAGGCTCCAGACCCCATATCCTGAACATACATAAGCGCATGATCAGGTAACCAGAACCGTATACTTCCATTAGACCAGCGGTTCTCAATTCCAGTCCTCGCGCCCCCCAGCTCTTCATATTTTGCACTTCTCTCTTTGTTATTAACACACCTGATTCAGATAATCAGCTCGTGAGCTCCGTGCACAGTAGTCCCTACTCCCTACTCCCTGAGCAGGGGAAATCTGTTGAAGTTTACCTCACTTCTGAACATTCATTCACGGATTTGCGATGCGCAATATCTTCACACACAGACAAGTGTGACATCATATACCTCTGTAAATAAATACAATTTAAATTCATGTCTCGCACACTTCAGTGCACTTTGAATGGAACATATACATTTGCTTTGAACTGGAATCATGGCGGAATATCCTGTGATGTCCACTTCGCAGGGCACTTACAGTACGTTCAAATAGACAGACATCTGAAGCGATAAGAGCAACATACAAAATGTGCTGAGCAGGGGGTCTCGAGGACTGGAATTGAGAACTGCAAAAAAAAAAAATAGAAAAAAAACAACCACAGAACAAAAAAAAAAAAATAAAAAATAAGAACATTTTTAGAATTGACTCTACTGTAGAAAACAATGCAAAAACAGGATCCATTTGGCATTAAGAGTTTGTAGTCAGCAAAAGACTCTATCCATGTAGTCAATGCAAAAACAGATTTCGATTTGGCATTTGGTTAAAAGAAACAAAAGAAAGTTGTTACCCCAAATATACTTCAACCATATCAGTAGTTAGAGACACCAGGGTGATTGATGTTGTCTTCAGAAAGTCAGTTCCAGGAATTAAAGGGAATGTCAAAAGTCTATCATCCATATATAGGTGTTGTGCGACCTGTGTGGTTGTAAGCCTGATAAGTCTTCTCCCACTGGTTGCTGACAAAGTGTTGGCTGACAAGGACATACCATCAAAACATTATGATCATTAATAAAAGAGAGTAAGAATATGGTGGAAAATGTTTTGAAAACTTCTTGACTGTTAAAAAAAAAAAATAAAAATAAAACCTTTACTAACATTATATGTGAACATATTAAAAAGGCATGTCATGACCCCTTAAAATCAAAATAACATTAAAGTAAATAATGTGAATTTGAAAATATTTATAAACGTTTTAAAGTCTGATATATATCTTTATTCATGGAGACACAAATAGCACCCTAGACCCTTAGTATTTTTTGATAATGACACTTGCATATTTTCATGATAAATACACTGAAAATTAGCCCCACCACAGACAGCATAGAATGTGATGTATGAAGTTTTCACTGTAGTCTTTGGATATTACTGCATCATGTGTGTAAAACATACAGGAACTGAGAGCCAGTCTGAGAGCCCTGCAGAAGGAACAAGAGCAGCATCAGCTGGAGAAACAGGTGAAACCATGCTTATTTCTGACTGGTGCTATCTCATCTGATGCCATGCTGACTGGTAGTGTTTTATTCACAAACAGGAGCTCTTAGATCATATCCATGTGCTGGAGCTGAGACTAGAGACAGAGACAGATGCTAAGTGGGCTGAGGCTGCAGCTACTCCAACATGTCAGTCATGTCGTTTCTTCTTAAACATTGTGTAGGCATACAAATAAGTTTAGTAAATGTAGTTCTAGTGATACTGTAGTAAATCTTCTTCTTATTTCTTGCAGCTAGCATTGATAGCCCTCCATCAGTTGAAGAAAAGCCACTGCAAGAGTCTTTATCTGAGCAGTCTTTATGTGTGGCAGATCATGAACAATCCAGCTTTCATGCATCAGCAGAGGAAAGCCAAAAGGATAATGAGATCGATATGAGGGTAAGTAACAAAAATCAATGCAGTTCACTGCGCTCTCTCAGCTGGTTGGGTGCCAAGACCTATATTTATTTAAACATTGCAGAGCTTGGTCTGCACTCTGAAATGTTTTGTTTGAATTAAAGCACGGGATAAAAGACAAATGTTTCAGCTATCTGCTATTGTCAGTGTGGCAATGATTATATAGTAATCGACAAACATCAGGTGATAATAATTAATAATTATTCAATCCACAGACTCCAGCTTAAAATGAAACCTAATTAATTGTAACAATAGCACAATGGTTATGAAAGTTTATTTATTTAGTTATTTTTGTCTGATTTGCTATTGTTTCCAGTAATTAATCTTTGATGTTAAACTGTAGATTGATTAATTATGATCACCTGATGTTTATTGATAAGTCATTATCAATTAACTTATTATTGAGAAACAAAGAATTGTCAGACTGACAAAGGCCCACAGCCAAAATTTTTGTCTGCTTTAATTCAAATAAGTTTTTTTTTTGAGTGCAGACCAACCTTTGCAAAGTATCACAAAAATGAAATTTGCTTAAAAATCAACCAAAACTTCAAAAAACATTTAAAAGGGATTTTGCAACAAATTTACAAAAATTTATTATTTTCAAAAATATCCAAAAATGAACCAAAAATTTTAGTATGATGTGGTACCAAAATAAAGTGAACCAAATCTATCTACAGTGCCCTCCATAAGTATTGGAACAGTAAAGACAAAATTGTTCTGTTTGCTGTGTAGTCAAGAAACCTGTAAATATGATTAAATGATGAATATGAGAAAAAAAAAACTACAGAATGAACATTTAAGAAATGTAACCCCATTGTTGTAATCTCTCTTAAGATGTGGTATCAGATTCGAAAGGTCTTCAAACTTCCTTAAACATGTTCTCTTACTCCTATAGCCTATAACCACGCATTCCCTCCCTCGCAAACAGACAAAACTTTTTTATCATGGAAAGAAAACGGAATTGTATCCATAGGTGATTTATACATTAACAATGTATTTGCTTCTTCTGCCCAGCTTAGACAAAAGTTTGGACTACCCCTTTCTCATTTTTTCAGGTATTTACAAGTACGAAGCTATATTAAAAGTAATATACCTAGCTTTGAAACCTATAAACCCCCTAAACATCTTTATTATTGTATGACCTCTGAACTTAACATGAAGGGGCTTGTTTCTAATTTTGTTGAATGCTTAAATGACTCCAGAGTTCCTCCTACACAACATTTAAAGATGTCCTGGGAAAAAGGCTTTGGTATAGATATTTCAGAAGACTCCTGGGCCGAGGTCCTCCGGGGTATTAAGTCTTGCTCCATCAGTTCTAATTTTCAACTGATACAATACAAAGCTGTGCATAGATTGCACTATTCCCGTACAAAGTTACATTCTATATATCCCTCTGTCTCACCTCTGTGTATTAAATGCAAGTCCAATGAGGGCACACTGGCTCACTTATTCTGGTTCTGCCCAAAAATATGTAAATTCTGGTCTGAGGCCTCTTGTAGAGACCTTTATCTTTAAGATGTTCTTCATGATCCTCTTGTTGCAATATTAGGCTGGGCCCCTTCTTTAGAGACCTTTAGCTTTAATCAAATAAAGACGATACAATATGGGATGACAATAGCGAAGAAGGCAATTTTGTTGACATGGAACAAAGAGTTTGTACCTAAATTTGAGATGTGGCTGGCAGAGTTTAGCAGTGTGCTACATATGGAAATGATTAGATATGAAATTGCTGGTAAACATTTTAAAATTTTGGACTTATGCTCTAATGGGTGTGGTACTGTAGATTATATAGCGTCTTGCAGGGTGCAATAACTCACTTTTTTCTATAACTGGGTAATCATTGGTACTGGCATTTTATTTTAAGTATTTGACTTTAATGTATGTGTATGTAGATGTTTATAATGTGTATTTGTCCATAAGTATGTATGGATATTGTATGTTTCTGTGTATATATGAACTCATACATATGTATATATAGGCATTTATCATTATTGTTGTGGTTTTTTTATCATTATATATTTACTTTATTTATTTGTTACTTATTTGCTGGCATGGGGTGGGGGGTTGTTCTGTAAAAACGTGAAATGCTTTAAATAATATATATATATAAATAACTACAGAATGTCACATTTTATTATTGGGTGAATCAACACAAAGATGTTTTACCAGCTAAGAAGATCAGCACTTTTAGAGTTACATCACCCTATCTGATGTGAGCATAAGTATTGGAACAGTTGCCTCACAGGTCTTTCTAAGTGTTCAGCTGTGTCCTGTTGCATTAATTCTTCAGATATTAAAATCAGGGAATGTGTCTTATCAGTTATATCCACTGATTCTGCTTTCTAAGTCTTGCATTCGATGATGACACACACAAACCAGGATGAAGATGAGGAAGAAAAGAAAGCAATTTGGATGCTAAAAGAAAAGAGGAAGTCAATTAGAACTATAGGAAAAACAAAGGGCATGAAGAAATCAAGAGTTTGGAAACTACCGGCGACAACAGCAACCAACAACGACCTGATCTGAGAAAAACAACAGTAGTTTATGACAGACAAATCATAAAAGCTGTGAAAATGAACCCTAAAATACATGTCTGTAAAATCACCAACAACCTCCAGAAAGCTGGGGTGATGCTCTGTCAATCTACAGTCCACAGGAGAATTTGACACAGAATTACAGAAGCTACACAGCAAGATGCTAACCTCTGATCACCACCAAAAAATAGAAGGGCAAGATTCTTCACAAATGTGAGCCAGTAGAGTTTTGGAAACTGAGTTGATGGAGCAATGAGACAAAGATTTTACCTAAGTGATTGGAAAGCAAAAGTGTGGAGAAAAAAGGGAAAGGAACTGCAAATGATCCTAAGCATACAACCTCATCTGTAAAGCTTGGTGGAGGTGGTGTCATGGCATGGGCATGCATGGCTGTCTCTAGAACAGCTAGAACACTTCATTTTAAAGATGACTTAATGTATGATGGCAGTAGCAGAATGAATTTGGAAGGGTACAAAATCATCTTGGTTACCAATATTCAAGAAAATGCCACCAAGCTCATTAGAAACACTTCATATTGGATCAGGACAATGACCCAAAACACCCTGCAAGTTCAGTCAAGGGCTTTATAAGGGCAAAGAAATGTAAAGTCTTAGATTGCCCAAATCAATCTCGAGATTTAAATCCGACTGAACATTAAATTCACCAGCTGAAGAGGAAAATAAACGCAGAAACTCCCCAAAACAAGCAACAGTTGGAATTGGCTGCATTAAAGGCTGGAGAAAAGCATTTCAAATCATAAGACCAAGAGTCTGGTGATGTCTATGGGTTGGAGACTTACTGCTCTGTTTGCATGCAAGGGATCTGCAACTAAATATTAGCTTTTTATCTTTTACATCTGATTTAAATTTAACTGTTCCAATACTTATGCTCACATCAAATAGTGGGATGAACTCTAAAAGTGCTGTCCTTTTTATTTGGTAAAACATGTATGTGTCGAAAGACCTAATTATAAAATGTGACATTCTGTAGTTTTGTCGCACATTCATCTTTTAATCATATTTGCGAATGTCTTGACTCCACAGCAGAGAAAGCAATTATGTCTTTACTGTTCCAATACTTATGGAGGGCACTGTATTTCCAACAACTGCAAAACTATTACAAATATTTTGCAACATTAATTTGCTTTCTTTGCAATAACTTAATAACTACAATTTGTCACAATTTCAAAATATACAATGGCACCAAAAAGTATTTGGATATTTTTGGACACCCATTTGAAGATGTCTGAATTTCAATGCGTTTGGATACAAAATACGCTGGAGCTGTTGAATGAGATTCATTCTTCAGAGCCACTTTTTAAACACTTGGTTTCTTTTTGTAGATGGATGTATAGTCAGTTTCCATCAAGTTCACATTGGTATTCTTTCAGGATAACCATTTTTTTTATCTTTTATTAGCATAAGAACATTGACAACCAGGAAGCGCATATTTTGAATAATATATCCTTTTATTCTTCTAACTATAAGTACCAACTACATGTCAACTACCATTCATTAGAGTATCAGCAGACTGTCTACTTAATATCTTATAACATTTTATTTTATTTAGTTTTCCCCCAAAAGACATTCTATGAGTAACTTTTGCCCGTACATGCACATTCTACTAACCCTAACCATAATCGTAACTGATATTCTAAAGGGAGTTTGTTGAGATGTACAAAGTTGCAAAGTTACTTATAGCTAAAAAAATGTCTGAATAGGACTGTCAAAATAAAGTGTATGAAAGTTAAAATAAATGCTATTTGGTTTAATATTTTCACATATAATTCAATGATATGTATATTTTTATTTGTGGCTCAAGTGTCCAAATACTTTTTGGGGAGAAACTACATGTTCCACAGTTACTACTGTATGCACATTCAAATAAAATCGTTTTAAATAGCTTTCTGTGTACCCAACCCCTTACAAAAAGCAAGAGGACCTAGAAGTGGAGCCTTATTCCAGTGTCATTGCTGACAAACCTTTACTGCTTTCTGAACACAACAACAGTGTATTCAGGTGATTATGATGCACAGATTCAGGAGCTTACCTGTGAAATCAATCAAGCCTGCTAATGTCGGTGTATTTCAGGAACACAGATTTGTTCCCTTTTCAACCATAATAAAAGCATTTGGAAATGTTACAGCTTGCAGTATGTTTCACACAGATTCACCAAAATCTGAGATAACAGTGCTCTCTTTCTCCCCAACAGTGGTCTTGCTGATGCCCCCATGTGGTGAACCAGATGTGGAATAGAAATGAATTGTGTGCAGCTTGTTTACATCAGAGCATGGTCATGTGCTCCTGATCAGTGTGAAATATCAAAACAGTTTTCCAAGCTGGCTTATTTTATAGCCAGTGTGTTATCTAATATATACTAAAAGTGTAGGTGTGGGTGTTCCAGTAGTGTGAATTTGTTTGTTTGTGCCAGTATGAATTTCCTCCAAGAGTAAGGTGATATACAGGAAATTTAGGTATGTTTTCTAGATACTCCATTTATAGCATGCATGCATACATACATAAAGGCAGTGGATTGGGTTATACTTTATTTTAAGGTGTCCTTGTTACAGTGTAATTATACATTTAAGTACTGAGTAATATTAATTAACTACATGTACTTACTATTTGGTTAGGGTTAGGATTAGGGTTTGGTTAAGGGTTACTTGCGTGTAATTATGCATATGTTATTATAATAGTAAGTACATGTAACTATTAAAAAAAAAAAAATAAAAAAAAGAAATACTGTGGATTGTTATATTTTAGATATAGCATGAATAAGTCAGGTGAGCTGCAATTTTAACTAATGAGATCATTACATTATGAAATTAAATAACATTAAAGAATTTTATTTTCTTGTTTAGCTAGGTGTGCTGGGTATAGTTGCCTGTTCTATATCACTTAACAATGACGTAAGTGCATTCAGGTGCTAAGTTTCCCTTTTACTGTAGGTGGTTTTTATTGTTTGTTTGTTTGTTTTTTCACAAGTAAATCACAATTTTATCACACTTTGTTCTGTTCATAGTTTGTGTTGCTGTTATGCTATCCATTCTTGATCTAAAGTATATGTGGTCCTCAAGCCTGGACAGTTTGACATTAAATTCTTAAAACAGTACCTTGTTTTAATGCCTTCTCTAAACTTTTAACCATTGAATAAAAAGCAGAGTGATGGCCCTAACTTTGTTAATTAAAATGAGGGAAGGTGTGTATAGACCCTCAATGATTACACCTGTCTTGCACCTCAAGCATCAGTCCTTTACCAGATGAGCATGCTTATGCCAGTCTTATTCTTTTACCATTATTAAGTTTTCAGGGCTCTGCTGGCTAAACTTTCCAGCATTAAAATAAGAAAGAAGATTAAAATCCCCAAAATTAACATTTGCTGAAAATATACTTATCCTCCAGCCATCCAATTTGCATATTGTTTCTTCGTCTGAATAGATCTGGAGGAATGTAGCATTACATCTCTTGCTCTCCAATGGATCTTCTGCAGTGAGTGGGTGCCTTCAGAATGAGAGTCCAAACTAATTATGGAGAGTCCATAATCCATAATAAAGCTTCCTCCAGTGAAATCTATTGGTGAGACAGTGATGTATTGCTACATTTCTCTAAATCTGTTCAGATGAAGAAACATAATCATATACATCTCGGATGGCCTGAGGGTGAGGACATTTTCAGCAAATTATAATTTTTGGGTGAATTATAACTTTAAAAAAGTGAAAGATGTACAGCTTGTAAAGCTCAAGCAGAAAATTCTAGGAAAATAGCCATGGTTCATGAAAACCACCTTTGTCTTCAGCATATTAACATGTAAAAGTGAAAAGTGAAAGTGACGTGACATACAGCCAAGTATGGTGACCCATACTCAGAATTCGTGCTCTGCATTTAACCCATCCAAAGTGCATGCGTGCATGCGCGCACACACACACACACCATATTGTTGCAGCACCCGGGGAACTGACACACACACACACACACCACACACACACACACAACCCCAGTGGGCAGCCATTTATGCTGCGGTGCCCAGGGAGCAGTTGGGGGTTCGGTGCCTTGCTCAAGGGCACCTCAGTCGTTGTGTTGCCAGCCCGAGACTCGAACCCACAACCCTAGGGTTAGGAGTCAAACTCTCTAACCACTAGGCCACGACTTCCCAGTGAAAGACTTCCCCTTTCTTGCATGTCCTCACTGTTTTACATTACTGTATTACAGTAGCCTTATTTCTAGCATTTCAAATATACATGAAGACAGAGGCACATAAAACAAGTTACTATAGAAACAGCCCTTGAGGTGGTCAGATAAATGAGGCCAGTAAAGGCTATAGCTTGTTAAAAAAACAAAAAAAACAAATTCAAATAATAATGTGAAGCACATTATCGATCTTGTTCAAAGAACATTAATCATAGCAGTCATTTATTTAGTCTTATTCTTTTTGCCTGTATTTTTGTTCTCTATTTATTATAAAGAATGACCCTCCTAACCAAAAGCATTTCTGGTGTGGTGCCAAGGAGTCTAAAACAATTGATGCATACTGTATCTTCCGTGTTGAGTCTAGTTATTTTCAACAGAAGCATTCAATGAGAGATGCGTACAGTACTAACTGCCTACTGTATGTTTTTGCTCTAAAATCTCACTGTATCCTTTTGGCCCATTAATAAATTGTGGAACCTGCGACTCACAAATATTTTCTATTATTAAATAATATAATATGTAAATATAATTTCATATAGTAAAGATAACATTTTAGTAATGAGATCCAGAAGCGTTAAATACCTTTAACATGAAGGTGGATCGTAACAATATTGAGTTGTCTTGTAGTAATTTGAGCTTTATCTTCTCACAGTTTTCATACACTGCACTGCATTGGAGATTTCGTTGGTCACTAAGACTAAATGTGGAAAGCAATCAAGCATAAAATCCATCTGGTTTTATCCAATAAACATTTAGCAACTTGTTATTGAGCAGAATGGTTCTTATTGTTGAAAAGCTAAGCATTTTATTTTAGAAGTACAACTCCCTGGGTAAAGGCCAGGTGCCTCATTTATAAAATGATGTACAGAAACCATCCTAAAATTGATCTTATGATCATTTCTCATTTCATCATTTATTGAACAATTTTACTCACCAGGGGGCAAATTTGTTAAAAAAGTCTGCAATGGCACAGCATGAGATAATACAGCAGGATGAAACAGAATCTGGATCTATGAAACACTCCCAGTTAAGATAAATGCTTTATAAGAAAACACAAAAAGTTACCTCTCCTAGTTGAAGAGGAAAGTATGACTGCACAGAATTTGATGAGAAATTTCTTTATAAAATCAAAACATTTGGAAAACAAAGTATTTTAAAAAAGAATGTAGCCAGACATTATGTGGACATCATTTAAAGTCATTAATACTTAAGGACTTTAACTTGCATGTACAGTAAGATTCTTGTAACAATTTCCATAAGTTGTGCAAGGCATTTGGAACATTTTTTGCAAGGCACATAACCGAGACAAATGCTAAAAACAAGAAAATGCTAAATTAGAATGGGGAGATGGGAGATGGGACATGGCGGAAAATATACAAACAAACATTAAATGCTATTATATTTAAAACATGTTGCTAATAATAATAATAATAAAAACAGATATCCTTTTTACAAGAAAGAACATAGTTTGTGAAACCATAGTTAACGACTTTTAGTAATTAGAACAAAAAGAAGAAAATACAAATGAACAAAGATCAATACAAATAATTTTGTAAAATTAAAAATATGCATTAAAACACAAACTTGTCTGTGTATTCTTCTTAGCAGTTCTAAACCTTAACCATGTTTCCTATGTTTTAAAACCCAGAAGAGACCAAGTCACAAATAAAATGACAAATTTAGCAACAAATAATGCAAAAAAAAAAAAAAAAAAAGGAATATACACATATTCCAAACCACCAAGGAAAAAATTGACCTCTACTGCACTAAATGGCAAAATACAAGCACAAAAGATAAACACTATTTAAGAAATAAAAAAAATAAAATAAAAAGCAAAGTCTTGAATTAAATCCAATATCTCATTTTTAATTTACGAAACAGACACTGAGTCTGGAGGGGAAAGAAAGTATGCCAAAAAACATGTGCTCTGATAATTCGCAAAAACATTAATATCCCGTGGCCTTCTTAAATTACACTTTGCCATGGACCGCTACATTAATACATTTATCAATGCTAAACTGACTTGGAAGGGTTAATGCATTTATAGGGACTTTTATCATATTTCCAGAGACGTGGCTATTTTCTCTTGGGAATAACATACACACATATGTGGATGCATGTACATGCCAAAACAAAAACTGCAAATTTGTCTTTGGTCTGAGAAGAGATCAATTCTGTTGAGTAGCACCGTTTACTGCTGCTGCTGCTGCAGGCCATATTTACCCTGTCACATATCCGGATCAGTGCATTTACATGAAGCTGCTAGACATTATGATCACTGCAGATTTATCCAGCATACTCTGTGGTAATCATGCATTCATTTTGTTCTGAGATCAATGGAAATGATCTCATTTTGTTGTCTAAGCACATCTACGTTTTGGTTGATTATTAAAATGGCGATACATACAGACAAACTCCTCCACACTGTGAGAGGATATCAATAAGAGATAGACAAGGAATTATGGGAGCGGTCAAAAACCCAGTTCATAACATGCATCACTGACTACAGACAGAAAAAAATGTAACAAGACGAGGATAAATAAGCAATAAATAAAAGAACATGTATGGCCTATGATGTGTTTATGTTTGAAATTATTTTAAGAGAAAACATTTCAAAACAAGTCAAAAAGTCTGAGATGTCCTCTTGATGTATTAAAATAAAATGGTTTGCAGTAACACAAAAATAGAAAGATAAAAGTAAAAAAAGAGATATCTTTACAGTTTTAAGCAAATAGTATACAAGTATGCATGCACGCAGCTTACAACCTTAAAACATATGGCTCTATCCCAGATATCTTGCTGTGCTGCTTCTATATATCAGAACATAATCAGAAGCTTTTGAGTTGTTTTGGTAACACTGTTCTGTCATGTGAGGAGGTATAACGTTGTCATCAGTGGCGTGCACAGACCTTAGCAGGGCGGAAGGACAAAAAGGATACTGAAAAAATGCTATAGACTACAGAACTCACTATAGAACTAATTTTGTAGGGTGCTTTTTAATCAAAAACATCCTACTCTATGATAATTCTCACCTACAAATAATTGTTAACATAGTAATAGCATGTTATTAATACCATAGTACTCTTTGAAGTTTTGAAGCACATTTGTATTAAAATGTAAACAACATGGTATATGAATATGGTAATCATTCAATACCATGGTATTAACATGCAGGTGTTATTCTGAATGATTACCATATGTATAAATACATGGTGATCCAACACACGTCAAACAATGCTGTTATGGAGTTTAAAAAAAAATGGCTTATTGGTTATGGTTAATGTTAGGGTTAAAAAAAAATCTTTGGTTGAATTAGACAACTCTTCCATTATTTATGATATGAATTGTACAAAGCGACCACTCTTATTTTATCACTCTTATGAAGCCGGTAATTCTGTCTGATTTAATCAAAATTCGATTTTTTTTTTTTTTTTTTTTTTTTTTTTATATATATAGTTTGATGAACATCTATCAAAGCAATTCAGTCACTTTCTGAAGCCTCTCCAATCTGCTGGAGCTGTGAAACTCTTTTATTATACAGCTCAATAATTGTAACATTTTTCTTTCACACCTGCAAAGAAACTAATGTATTTATAGTCAGTTATTACGAGACTGAAAGGAAACAGTTTGTGCACACCACTGCTCATATTTGCTGAGATGCTCGGCTTATGTTTGACACTCTAGAGTTCTTCTTCTTCTTCCTTTTTTATCTAACGTATCAGTGTGTTATTGCTTTTAATACCTAATCACACAACTCTTCTAAATCCCAGAGAAAAATGATACATTTTAGCTTTCAATGTTACTTTTTGCTTAATTATATAGAATAGCTGAAGATAAAATATATGTATAGTGCATGCATGTTCTGTGACATGTAGATCACCTTTGGTCCTTGATTTGCCCTGAGTGAAAGGTTTGATATGTAATAATGTGATGTAGTCTTTTTTTCAATCTTTAAATTTCTTTGTATAAACTTCTAATGCCCAAAACCTAAAGTTGGTGTAAGTGTCAAATTTAGATGTAGAGTTGTATGGCTGAAGGGCTGGGAATTTGAAGTGTTTCGTAAAGAGGCATGTCATCAATAACACATAATAACACATAGAAAGAAGCACAGAGTTGCTGAAAATATTCACAATAAAATATAACTGAGACAATGAAACATCAAGAGTACAAAGTTACATTATGTAGTAAATGTATGTTTTTGGACCATTGTTTTGAATTGCTTATTTACTGTATGTGACTGTTTGCAGTTCTTTTTATCTTTTCCATTGATCAGTTCTGATTATGTATCCACATGCATTCATTAAAAATGTTTCCCTTACAGAACAAGGCTTTGGGATGCATTCTGAAATATTTGGCATCTCCAAATGAAGTACAAAATATGCATACAACAAGTAACTTCCAGATATGGCACCATGGCGTATCTTTCTCTGGTCTTGCAATCTTTTTCATTTCTCTCTTTTTAGTTAGAGAAACACTGTCTGAAGTAACCGTGTTGGCTTGTTCTTAAGGTTTTCTCTTTTTACGGTTCATTGTTACTGCTTTTGAAAAGTTGAGGGAATCCAGATGTGCAAAGTTGTGCATGTTTTTTGTCACATGAAGCTTATTTTTATCATTATTTTATTTTTTATTTTTTGAGTCATTATTGGAAATTGCTTGACTGAATGATTTTGTTTGTATCAACTGATCAGGTGTCTGGAATACAAATGTTGTCCTCTGTTATCTGTACAGTATGTATCAGACCCACATACATACTGTCCTCCGGCAGTCACTGTGCTCTTCCAGTCGCACTCTTCCTAGCTCCACCCATGTCCACTTGCAGGAGTCCCCATTCCTCATCCTCGCTGTCCCCTGCTCGGTCCCGTCCCTCCTCTGCACACTCATCGTCCTCATCCTCTTCATCCTCCAGAGCAGATTCCTCATCCCTCTCACGTTTGATGGCCTGGATGGCTGGAGGTGGCAGGGGGGCAGAAGCACCGGTGTCTTTAGAGTCAGAGCTCTCCTCAAAGGCCTCAGGATTCTCCAGCATCTCTCTGATCAGAGGAGGCATGGGGCCTGGGATCTCCATCTTTAGAGTGATGGCTCGCTCTGCTCCTAAACAAACACACAAAGATGACAGTGAAAGTGAAAGTGAAGTGACATGTGGCCAAGTATGGTGAGCCATACTCAGAATTAGTGCTCTGCATCTATCCCATCCAAAGTGCACACACACAGCAGTGAACACACACCCCGAGCAGTGGGCAGCCATTTATGCTGCGGCGCCTGGGGAGCATTTGGGGGTTCAGTGTCTTGCTCAAGGGCACCTCAGTCGTGGTACTGAGGGTGAAGAGAGCGCTGTACATTCACTCCCCCCACCAACAATCCCTGCCGGCACGAGACTCGAACTCGCAACCTTTGGGCTTATCTAACCATTTTTATGACTGCAGAAATATGTTATTTCAGTACACACATTATCCCACCGGTCACAATTGTGGCCGAACATAAAACACAATTTTTCACACACTTTTCCCAAAAAATTCCCAAAAATAATTATTGATTATTTCAAAGGGTTAGTAATGACACATAATTTGTATATTTTCATGTCTGGGAAAGATCTGTACCCGACCCAAACTTCTTGGACTTCTTGGACCCGACATGCATAAATTAATAAACAAAATAATGGAAAGTTGGCAGATTTTAAAAGAACTTGGGTCTTTTGGGGTCCATTCGGCAAAAGCACATGCATTAAAAATAACCTGAGATCCAAGGCTACTAATGTCAGTGCTAACTTGTGTCTGAGGCATTCATCAAAGTTTTGCACCCAAACCTGCTTGAGTCTCCGTCTTTCAGTGTGTAGTAGAGTTTGTATCGAGTAGAAGTAAGCAGCTATCAACTAAGCGAGTGCACTTTAAACATATGTAAATGTAAACATACTGTATGTAAACGCAATGTAAAGTTCCAAGACTTTATCACATTCTTCATACTGAGTACCACACAGACATAAATAATGCGTACCTTTAGTGCTGATGCCTCGGAGGTCAGTGACCTTCATCAACATTCGTGGGAACATGTGAGGCTTGTTGGGGCGTCGCCGGCGAGCGTAGATCTTTAATGCCTCTAGAAGAGGCTCCTGTAGCTGGTCCACCCGATGAGGTTCCTCCAGGTCCATGCGGTCTACTCATTCATCCAGACACAGAAAGTCATGACATGTCAATCAGAGTTCAACAACAGCAGAAGGATAGAGAATCATAATGTTTAGCAAAGAAGCAGGACAACCAGAGCAACTACTGCTGAAGGTGCAAAAATTTTAACTCGGAGATAAGATTAGCACATCACAGAACTTGATCAGCTATTTATTGTTAACCCATGTCATAGTTTCCACACACAACTGAGTTTCTATCTGTAAGTAGTTGGAGAAGAAGTTAACACACTGAGCGACAGCAGTACCTCCGCAGATGAGGCAGATGGCGCTAAGGAGCCCTGTCTCTGTGTCGTCCATCTCCAGGGGCAGGAGCTGCCCGGCGAAAGCAAACACCAGGTCTGTGAGTGGGCCGAAACCAGCGTTGTGCATCTGTGTTCTGTTGAGGGTCAGACCATCCGAAAAGGTCATCGTGTCCTGTTCTGGAGTGTAGCGAGTACAAATCCGCAACATCTGCAAAGTTCAATTTCACAATTAAAAAAAAAAAAAACTACAGTACGTGAAAGGGTACGGTGTTTATTTATTTTTTTCTCAGAATCCTACACCCTGTGCACTGAATTTTTAAAGGCTAGTTCACACTGCACAAACAGACACTAAACCGACAGTCACCATATTACAGTATGCCACACCTCAGATGACAAACAAACAAGTGCTGACCAATGCCAACACACACTGACAGGCCATCTACACACTGATCCAACAAAACCAGATGAACGTGTCTGTTGCAGTTTGTCTGCGTCTCTCAATGCAGAATAAACAGTTTAAAGTGATAGTTTTAAAAAAAAAGAACCTTTCTTCTGCTGAACACACACCAAAAAGCTGTCTGGTTAACCTCATTCTGCAAAATTTCTTCATGTGGTTGAGTAAATGATGGCAGTTTTTTTTTTTTTTTTTTTGTGAACTATCCCTTTAAGATGAGTTATCTATTGTAGAATTTACTACTTAGAACCATGCATTCTACCAACTTCCCTTTTGGTACATCTAGTCTTTCAATGCAAGAATGAATTTTGTTTGTACTCCCCCTAAAACATAATCTTGATGTTTTTGTTGTATTTACCAGTATATCAAGGCAGGCAGATTTCAGTAAGGTGATCTGGTCTGCAATGGTCAGTGAAGTGAAACCTGGCAGACGTTTGGCAAACTCCACAATCTTTATAATGCACTTGGTGGAGAGCTCACTGAACTTATCCCACAGTCCAAGATCCAGCTGAACCCTATGATCCGCACTGGAATTCTGAAGGAAAAGTAAAACAGGAAAAAACTTTGAGTATACTTATCCATACATCTCCATACGATAGATAGATAGATAGATAGATAGATAGATAGATAGATAGATAGATAGATAGATAGATAGATAGATAGATAGATAGATAGATAGATAGATAGATAGATGTGATTACACTGGTGCTGATCGTTATGATCTTGGCCCACACGGTCACCGTGATTTTGCCAAGTAAGACATGTTCCTGGATCAACATTACTGTCCGAAAATATAGACCTAACCCAATCCCTACCCCTAACCTACGCTTCATTTATTCATAAAATCAGAGGGAAATGATATGTTAATAAGAGAGTGTAGAAGCATCTAACCCTGACTGTAAGTCTAGACATTTCTTGTAAACTTATCCCTCAGTTCTGATTGGTTGATTGCAATGTTGTTCCTGGATCAACATGTTGTACTTGGTGAAATCACATTCACCTGGCCCACACAGTCCTGCTCATGTTTATTTAGCTGACAGATAGAAGGATGCATGTGAATATGAATTAATGTGTGAGAGCTCAGGACTCACAGTCGTGTATTTTCCGAGCTGACAGAGCGAAGGGAAGGTTTCCCTGTGTGCTTTGCTGACTTTATTGACCAGTTCTTCCAGTTCTCCACTCAGCTCGTAGCTTTCTGGAAGAACCACCTCCTCTTTGATGTCCTTCTTTTTCTTATTCCTGTCATTCCGGACCGCAAAGATAAAGAACAACACGAAATGAAGCCAACCATGTAGCATTCATGAATAAAAAAAAAAAAAAAAAGGAAGAAAGAAAAAACATGTTAGATTTTCTTTAAGGGTTTTATTCATACAAGATAATTCAGAACATTTTTTTTAGGCAATCATACAGTATATTTTTCACAAACTCGTGAATTCACGCTAAACTACAGCTTGCATGTCTTTATTGGTTGTGTGAACTGAGAAGAGTATAGATGGTGACGTACTGCTCTGATTTTTACCTTCCTTAGACATGCCAACCTCGAAGCACTTCTGCAGCCGGCAGTACTGACAGCGGTTCCGTGTCACCTTATTGATCTGGCAGTTTTTGTCTCTGTGGCAGGTGTACACCATGTTCTTCTGCACACTGCGACGGAAAAACCCCTGTTATGAAGATAAGCGAGACAAAGAAAAACAAAATATATAGACAGAAAAAAGGTAAGTTTAAAATCATGAATCATGGTTTTCTTTGTGATTTCAGGAAGTTTAGATTATGAAAATTACTCAAAAATGTGTGTAATAGAGAACAGATTGTATTAGCCTTAACAGAGAAATCAGTAGAGGGCACTAAAGAGTATGTTTGAATGAAATCAAAAGTCTTGATCTTGGCAGTATCACTAGGTGGCAGCACTCAAATCATCACATATGCTTATTTGATGCATGTGATGTGTTATAATGTAATTACATGCAATAGAAGTGTCTTATTTGTCTAAGTCTTCACATTGGGCTGTATTTTCCCACTACAAGGCTCAAACATGATTAACATTGGAAATTGCATTCTCAGGTTTTGTTTTGTGTATGTCATGTATTTAAAATGTTTTCGAAATTTGTCTAAATATAAATAACACTCTTCATAGAAAAAAAAAAAAAAAAAAAAAAATATATATTATGTTTTTATGAAATTAACTAGGCTTTGTCAAATAAAATCGGTGGATATATATATGGTCTGTATAGGTTTGTTTGTTTATGCCTGTTGCAGCCCTCACATTTTGTTTGAGAGCTGACCAAACCATAAATGAAAAACTAGCCAGAACTAGTTGGTCAAAAGTCCTGGCACCTTGCAGCCCCTCACAAGAGCTGACACCATATAGCCACCTCACACGAAGCAGAGGACACGGGGGGGGTGGAGAAGGAGAACTGGGAACCATCTCCTCTGAGCTTGTGCTCTGGGTCTCCACCGCTGCAGAAATCAGGAAGAAAAGGAGCAGATAATTAGTGCGATTACAAAGGTAAGAATATGGATGTTTTTTCGAACGCTCTATCCACACAGGCAAGTTCTGCACTGGAAAACATCACCACTCTTCAAAAATTTGAACATCTATTTATACTGTTAATATCTTAAACATTTATTTTCATTTTAAACAACAAAGTCACTTTCACTCCCTTTTCCTGAGTAATTGTTTAGAGTAAGCCTGGGCAAAGTTGTGAGATTATTTAACAACACTGCACCATCAAAAATCATGACTGAATCGGAATGTGTTCCATTTGAAATAATATTAGCATATTTAGAATGAAAGAGACAAAAACTGGATGGTTGATTATTGAAGTTGTCAAATGCATTAAGAGGCGTCTGCCCGGGGGTCTGAGCTCGAAGATAAATATTAAGTGAGCGCACTGAGGGGCAGAGGTGTTGAAAGAGAAGAGAGATGGGAAAACCGAGCTCCGGGACAGATGGATGAATTGATAATATGCTTTGACTGACACCTCAGCATGTGTTCAACTTGCTGTCACGCACCCAAATGGTAGCACAGTCAGATTCATAAACATCCCGGACACCAGCCATAGAGACGCAGACATATAATCTAACACAGTTTGCCCAATTTAAACACCACCGTGTGAATCCAGTGTAATATATTTTGCGTAAGTCCACACTGTCACTCGGTTCAACTTTCACCTCTAGACACCCTCTCCCCCCTCATGCTCTTGTTTCCTGGACCCTAAATTCCTCAGGCCTGGATGACTGGCTTTTTACTAGAGGTCCAGTCTCAAGATCACCCGTAAAGCCCGTCTGTGGTCTGACCGAGGCCTGAGGCCTGCATGACCAGCAGTTTATTGGCAGTGAGTCACCTTGGCCAGCCATTCACACCAGCAGCTGTCCCCTCACTCTCCACTTGTAAAAAATGAGAGAAAAACAGCTAAAACTGGGTCTTCAGAACTCCAGATTTTACGGCCCACAGAGGCCTTCGCCCCCTCCTCCTACTGAATAGAGCGGATCCCCCAAATGTGCCTCTCATTCTCTCTTTCTTCTCCTCCCTCTGTCCTCCACTCTCCCTCCACGGGCATCGTTTAACAAGAGTGCAAAATGAGAGAAGGTATAGATGAGAAAGCTCATAAAGAAACAGGGGGAGCTGGGGCTGGGGGAGGCTGGGAGAGACAAATGAAGAATGTGTGAGAGAGGGTGAATTTCACTTTGACCTTGGCTTTGACAGCAGCTTTGGCTTCTCGAGACATGAACGTGAACCGAGGGTCACATTAATACTTCCAATGATCTAATCGCAAGATCGCGAGATAAAATACGCAATATCGATGATGTGACATTTGGCAAACTATGAAAAGACATTTTATTTTATTTTTTTGCCAACAGCAGATATTCAAACTTCAAAATATGCTGAACTTAGTCCGGGTAGATGTTGTTTATAGTTTGACTGGAATGAAAGCAAAGTTGTGAGAGGAACAATTACAATACAGTACTGTTTATTCAGCCCAATTCATGGAACAAAAGCAGAACACATTTCTGTGTCAATTGTTTATGAATCTATGTGTGTAAAATTATGCATTCAGTTAATATATCTTCATAAATATACAAACACTGATTAAAAACTAGCTAAAAATTAAATAAATAAAAATCTTAAGCAGCAAATAAGCATATTTGAATGTTTTTGATCATGTGATAATGAAGACTGGAGTAATGATACTGAAAATACAGCTTTTCATCACATTTTAACTTTACACAGCATCTTAAAAAATAAAAATAAAAAATAATAATCAGGGCACACAGGGCTGAAAAAGACATCTGTCTGGCACATATGTATAACATTCACAAAAAAAAGGCATAGTCCCTGTAACATTATGTAGGTTAGGGTCAAGCACTGGTGTTGTTTTTCTTTGGATTTTGTGCAGTTCTGTCGTGCATATCAACACGTCTAGGTCTCTGGAATGCTGATAGACATAGTTCTTACACGTAATGTTCTGTGAAACACAAGGCCGAGGGTGATGGGCGAGTGAGTGGGTGAGAACGCAACCTGATCACTGTGTTTAAGTAGTAACTTAGGCTGAATTGGCTTTATGTGTTTATGTGGCAGCAATGCTTGAGTGACACAGAGCGGCTCTGAAAACATCCAGCTCCTTCAGTGCTTGGGGAGTGGAAACCTGGCACCACCAAAAAAGAAATGACTGACAGACATAAAGGGGAAGAAGGTGGAATGCTATTCTGTTCCCAATTTCTTTCTTTATTATATTTAACATGCTAGTTTTGACTTGTGGAGGATATGGTCCATTTTGAAATAAAGCAGAAGAAACAGTTAAATGAAAGAAATGATTTTCTATATTGGCAATTGACAGCATTAACAGATTTCAGAACAAATGAAAAATGTATAACTCCAGTCTAACTCCTGTCAGTCATTGTTTTATGAATGGGATTGAATTATATTTGTCACATTTAGACTTACATTAAAGCACTGATTTACACAGAAAGAAAATGATTTAATTGCATGTTCTCAACCCATATTTCTGCAGATTATGTATGTTTGCACTGTTTAGACAATGAACACAGTGAAAGGTGATGCAAGTTTTATCAGTAAAGGAGCTGAGGACTTCAGCATGACAAGCCAGGTTCTCTCTGCTGGCTCAGATTGTGCTGGGAAAGACATAGACTCGCTGACGGAAACACTGATTTAACAGCAACCTCAGCAAAACTAACAGGTGACCACAGTCTCTCTGACATCAGAAATAAGCAGGTTCTCACTTTATAGAGGAGCATCTTGCAAAGCAACACATTGCCTGCTCAAGACTAGCATGTGTTAATGGTATATTATCATATTTGTAGAAGTTTTCAGCCACTGATCTTTAACCTTCTACATAAGCAAAAAGGTTTACATTTTCAGTGCATAAAATGTAAAAACTGTACATACATGGTTTAAGATTAGATTCAGGGTTAGTACCTTGTTACTGCCATTTACTGTATGTAATCAGTACAATAGTATGTACATGCAGAAAAGGACTAAAATAAAGTGAAACCCATGTCATAATGCATGTACTAGAAAAAAAGAAAAGAAAAAAAGAATAATGTTGTTAAAGGATACAGGAAAATGAAATTCATGAATCAGTTATTGAATGAAAACAAATATATGCAAATTGATCAAACGCTGAGATCACTGTCAAAATCACTCATACATTTGTTATGTATGTCCACTATATTTAGGATCTACACACACACACACACACACACACACACACACACACACAATAGTTTGCAGTCAGAGATGAATGCTTCTTTTGTATCTTCTGCGTGGTTGTGTGTGTGGATGGACTGAACTGCATGATTGAGTCAACTCAAAAGTTACACTAAAGCATTCATGAAGCTCTTAATGCTCTTTTACATTACATCTACAAAATTGGGCAAACGCAAATTAGTCATTAGTAGTCATCAAACATATTTTAAGTGAATACAAATCTTTTTATACAGATGCAAAGAAAACTTTAAAGATCACCCAAGAGCTCTATAATAGTCAGTTGTGTGGAACTGTTTGAATAGTTTCTTTTTTTTTTCTTATCAGGAAAAACAACTCCTTTAAGTCAAATGCTGATGCAATCAATTTAACAGGCTTTCTGCGTGTTGTTAAAGTTTGTAACATCTCACCAACATTCGACTTGAAGTGCTACTGAGAAATTTAACAAGTTGGGTCAATTCAGGTTTGCCTCCAGAACCTTATGTTAGGGTTTAGATGTTTGCTATATGTTGTAAATGCCAATGTTTCTGACCATTTGGCCTGACGGAAGGGTTCCTTTAGACATTAATGCATATGTGCACTCTTCAAATTAAAGAAACTGATTGAAATGTGTGTATACTTAAATGCATACGTATCTATATAAGTCTTCTCACCACAGGTCGAGAGATGTAGTTCATGAGACCATGGTTGGGGGTGATAATTTATATTGCAGTATATTAGTTTAACAAATAAAACAGTGAGAATTGACGAGATAACATTTTATTTTGTGATGTAAAGTTGTTTGAACAGCTGAAAAGTCATCTCTTCCATGAGAACTTTACAGTTTCTTATGTCCCTCCCTGTTCAAGCTAGACAACATTTGAAACTGTATTACTACCACTGCTCATGCTCCTCGTGAGTGGCTCTGGATAAAAGTGTTTGCTAAATGACTGCTGTACAGCACAGTTAAAGGAAGCTCCACTCAATGTTTAAAATATTCATTACTAGTTTTAATATTTTGTATGTATTATTAGTAGCAATAATAGTAGTCTTTTATTAGTATTATTAGTGTAATTAATTAATATTCATACTCACTGTGTGTGTACTTGGATATACTTTTGGGGGAAAAATAGGGATAACATGGTTTTTGGGATAGGGTTAGAGTTAAGTAATGCAGGGTTAGTCTGTAGGAGTTATGCATGCATACATACGTGTATTTTTCAAATCACATGTCCTCTGTAGGATGCTGGAGTCTTTCCCAGCATGTCTGAGTGCAGAACGGCTATCACAGGGCTAACACACACACAGACATACACACATTTACATCTATGATCACACCTACAGACAATTTATTGTCTCCGATTTAACTATCCAGCACGTCTTTGTATTGTGGAAGAAACCGTAGCAGCTAGTACTCACACATATACACATACACATATACATACACATGCACATGCACATACACATACAGACTTTTTCCTGCCCTGACATGTCACCATTTTGAAATTAATCCCCTTAAATATTTCAGCTTTGAAAACACATAATGCTCGTGCCTGTGAACTAAACTTCTTGTTTTTCACATTTACAAGAGACACACGCAACAAAATCCACAGTCTTTAGCTTGACTAAAAGCTCATTTAATCCTATAACAAGCTGTTCTCAATGCAAACCAGCACCTGTGTGAAACTACATACTAAACATACACATACACTACGGCTGACCCGTTCAGCTGTCTGTCTATGACCAGACTGTGAACATGAATAAAGCTGGATATTAATACTGTAGATAGAAATTCAGGTAAAAACGATAAAGAGGGTCAGTACCGATAGCTTTGTGGGCAATGCACCAACATACAGTGCCATTGTGCTATGGGCGACCCGAGTTCAAATCCCACCTTAAGGACCTTTCCCAATCTTGCCACCCTCTAAAATATGTGTTTATTTAAATGCAATTTGAGGACTTTTTATATGGTCCAACCCGTTCTCATGCCAATTCGTACATATTTTACTAGGTGGCTAATTCATATGAATTCATACGAATGACCACACCTAACCCCGCCCCTAAACCTACCCTCACAAAAATCATGCAAAATCATGAGCATGTGTGTTCTCTGGGATCAAACCCATTATCACACGATTGCATATTGTCATATAACGCAGTGCTCTACCAACTGAGCTCTATGAAACCTGAATTAGGACTAAGATAAAAGAGTACAAAGCATTAATATGAGTGTGGCCTTTTGGCGGCGCAATTGTAGTATATGCTCTGATGTGTAATACATCAATTATTACAAAAAACTACCCATGCATACATATTGGTTGGAGGACATGTTGCTCACTCTGTGGCTATGTAATAAAAAAAGTATTTTTGCAAGACATTTCCATAGACTTTTTTAGATTTTCATTTAGACTTTTTTGTTTGGTTGAAGCACCTGGGGCCTCATTTATAAAGTGAGTGTTTGCTCAGATTTGATCTTAGAGTGTGCGTACACTTAAATCCACGTCAGCGCTCATATTTGTAAAAACTGGCTTTGACGTGGAAAAGTGCTTAGCTTCACGTCAGGGTCTGTTATGGGTTAATGACATTAATTAGGAGTCGTTTACAAGGCAGAGAGCTGAAACCATTCATTTGTGCGCAAGTTCAAGATCATTTGCGATTCATAGATTTCATATATGAAAGCGTTTTCTGTACCTACGTTCATTTTATGAATCACACGTACGCCTATTTGAGAGACAATCGTCAATTTTAGGATGGTTTATGCACAGCACTTTATAAATGAGGCCCCAGGACTTGCTGGAACAGTGCCGTGATTATTTTATTTTGGATTACCATATAAAGTCAGTCCATCTCAAGTGGCCTGATATTTAATTGATTTTGGATTATATGGATATTTGATTTTACAATACCAATACATAGAGTTAATTAAAATGAGGTTATGCATGCAGTAAAATCAGATATTAAATTTTGTCTGTTCGACAAAATGTAACGAGTGAATAAGGACTAAATCAGTGAAAGTTAACCATGGTTTTAGTTTACCAAAAAGTATCAGTTTATCAAACATCAAAGAACAACTAAGCATAAACCTCTACAAGCATCTCCCCCAGATCCTCTGCACACATGGACCAACACATGTCCTGATGGGCTGAAGGAAGACTGCAAAAACAGGAGCTCTTTCTTAGAAGCAAGTTGTTAAACTTGGATTGCCCCTTTCATTCAACAACATGCATACAATGCTTTCTTCTTTATAGTACCTCATAAACCGACCCTTTTATTTTGCCTTTTCAGGGTGAAGCTGAGTCAACATTTGGCCACCTCCTCCCCAGCCTCAGTGAACATCGTAACAACCCACTCAACCGACAGGCTAAAAAACGTATTCCTGATCAACAACTCAGTGTCAGTCGTCCCGTACCTGACAAGAACTTAACCAAAGAACCCATAGCATCCCGACAAGAATTTAGCCAACAAATTATTCCATCCTAGTAAGAACTCAATGTGTAAAGCTGTAAAGATGAACTTAATCCTGCCAAAACATCACGATTTGTTAAAAATATACTGCATTGTGGTCAAAGAGTTGAATAATCTCTGTTTCCATTTTAGTTCAACAGTGTTACCAAAATATAATCTGTTAAAGTAAATCACTTTGCATTCAGTAACAAGACTGAGAACAACTTGACCTTGAGGGGTCTTCAACAAAAGAAGAACTACAAAAACCCTAGCTATAACCAACAATCAAACGAGAAAACTAAACTTGAAAACTAAAGTTGAAGTGCACAGACCCCAGATCTAAGAGTTACTAAGCACTTAAAATTGGAGACAGCACTGCCCACAATGGATCCCAAGGCTAATGAACTAGCTAAAGCTAACAAGTTCAAGTTTAGCTGCTGAGGTACGATTCTGAGACCTGCTGTGGCATCTTGAGGGTGGTTCAAAAGGGGTGAGAAAAGCGATCAGGCTATTGTCAATGGATTCATTGTGGGGTTGGCTATAAAATGGCATTACAGCATAGGGGCAAATTCCAGCAGGGGCATGTGAAATCAGTCGCACATAGAATAAAACACAGGCAAATTTGCATGGGCTTTGTCCAATGATTAATTTTCCTAACTGTTTCAGTTTTTCCCTTACTAGTTTCTGTCTTACTATTTTGCAATGAGTCTCTAAATAGTTCAGTGAGTCAGCTCAATTACTGTATGCAACAGACTCCAAATGATTGGACAAAGAACAAACTAAAGTGGAGACAATGAGGAGGGTAGTTCATATTTTTTTCATGTACCAAAGAGTAATTCGGGATGAACCAGCAGACTGGAGAATTCTGTTAACAAGTTGGAAGATCCTCTGGTGTTTTCTTTTTTTGGTGAATTGGTGGAACTTGAATTCTCACTGTGCTATTTCAGTTAATTTATTTAATATTAAATGTTTAGCGAATGTGCTAAAATAACTTGTGGCATTTAAATTTCATAATAAATACACAAAGTATTTCCATATGGAACAAACTTGCCAGTGGATTTTCCTGTGGCCATAAAGAAGCAAAAGATGAGAAGAAACCCCCAATCATCAGTTCTCTTCTGCTCTCTGTCTGTCCCCATGGGCTCCCTAATCCTTTAATTGAGTTCATTGTATTCATAATTGAATAATTAAAGACATCTATTAGGGTCAAAATGGAGTGACACAAGAGACTCCAAGCACACACACTCACACACATGAGAGAGATTAAAGAGTTTTCTGGACATTATTGAAAACTAGAGTGTGTGCATTATTTCGTATTTGTTTATTACATACATTTACATAAATGTTTTGGATTTTATTCAATATTCCTGACAATAATCAAATAGCTTATGTTTAATAGTATAACCACATACTTCGTGTCCAGTAAAGGCTATACTATACTTGAACACATAGGCACTGTATTTACATATTCATTTTTAATTGTTTCCACCAAATTTATGCATGAAACATGTAGTTACAGCACATCTATATGCTTTCAATGTTTTACACTATGCTCTTAATGATGTCACTTTTGCAGAAAAAAAAACTGTTTATAAACATGTAATCTTTGTTCTTATCATTACTAATTGTAAACATCTATCACAATGAAACAATTCATACCAATGTTAGTTAAACAAACAAAAAAGTTGACAGAAGAACAGTTTACAACATGCGCACAGCTGTAAAATTGTGTAGTGGTAGGCTTATAAAATGTGCAAAAGTACATTATTTATCAGCACAAGTCAGTTTGTTCTGTGATCTAGGCAAAACTTCTGGCAGCCAGCCATTGGGAAGTTAACAAGAGTACCATTTAAGTCAGTTAACACATGACAAGATGCTGAGCACATACTACAGTCACTCAGACTCCTAGAATACTTTAATAAATGCTAAGAGTTAAAAGGACACAGAGTTGGAGTGAGTATATTGGAGGTACAGAGACATCACACTTACACTGCAGGCTAGTGTTGTTGCTCCATGAGAAAGGTTCTAGGCCAGGGAAGAAGGAGCTTGCTTTCCTGAGCATGCATGAACTCTGAGTGGATACGTCAAAGAGGGGTCTTGCCCTTACCCCGAGAGCCTCCACACAGTCAAACATGATGTCCAGCCTTCGCCAAGAACTCAAACTCTGTCCCAGATGTTCTGTACTGTGTCTCAAGCTGTCTGTCAACTGCAGATACGGTTAAGCCACACAGTAGACGATGACCAACAACAACAATGTAGAGTCTGGAGTTTCCCAGTCAATCTGGAACTGCTGCCAAAGCTATCAATGGCAAGAGAAAGTCTCAAGGACTTGAGACTTCTGTTTCAGGTGTAGCTGTGACTGTAGCCAGCAGCTTCTCTGTTAGTAACTTGAACTTGTCTGTAGCAGTTCTTCGTTGAGTCAAGTGGCTCCTGTGCAGCTCTATGCTGACCATCACCCCGTGCCTGTTTTTCTCTGGCGTCTGTTGAGTTTTTGAGCTTTGTCAAACTCAGCCGGACTGTCAAGACTCTTAAGTGTCAGCTAACATACTGTGACTCGACAACCTGCACTATTTCACTCGCCGCAGCTAACTCAGCCCACAACAGAGGGAGAGGGGCAGGAATTACAGAGCGAGGGAGGGGAAGAGAGGGGGAAGGAACGAGGCGGGTGCTTTTGTGGTTGGCTGAAAGACAAAACTTTCCCTTCCATTTTCTGCTAGAGCAATCCTGTCAGCCTGCATCATATTTTATACCTTTGCAAATAAAAACAAACAACATGTCCTCCTCTCACTCCCTCTATCTATCAATCTTCTGCTGTTCTTCCTATGAAACATATCACTTTCCTTTTCATTATGGAGACCCCTTTTGTACTGAAGTGTTGATAAAGATGGTTATGCACCCTTCAGAATTGAAGAATGTCTTTTAAATTCCAATTTCTATTCCTGAATTTAGATAAACTGAATGCAGAATTGCAAGTCTAATTGGAGTATACAATAAGTAAAAGGAGTATAATTTAAAAATAATAATTACAATGAATTGAAATTCAACCGTTTTCTATATACTTTGAATCTTAACTTGACCTTTTAGAAGTTGAAAATGATAGATAAGCAACTTTAAATTACTTAGATATCAAATTTTGCAGTTCTGAATTTTACCCAAACAAATGCAAATCATATATGTAGATTTGAAATGTATTTGTTATATATTTGTGACATTAAATGCTTTATGAAATTCATGATGATCGTTTGATTCAGCTTTTCAATTTGTAATAAAACATTTTGTATTAAACAAAGAAAATGCAAAATTGAAGCATTTTCACTAGTGGTCTTGGACCTTTGGACTTAAATGAGTCAAGCTTCAGTCTGGATCCAACCCTTACGAAGATCTGAGATAACCGAACACCTTCAGAGGACCTCAGATGATGCTAACCCTGGAACAACATATAAAACTACCAAATTTTACTTAACTGCAACGTTTAATCGCAATCGCAAAGTTTAATCGCAACATATAACCATGGCAATTAGCTGCCTGGTCTCATGGCAAAAACATACATGGGGGTACTTTTTAGCAAGACACGAAATACATACCAATAAGTACATATCACTGCAGTTTCCAAAAAAATTAAATAAAATGAACACTAGAGACAGTAAAACTCTGACACCTTTTAATCCTTTTCACACAAATTTACAGTTTCGATTAATAAAGTGTAATTTTCGCACAATTACTTAAATAATGTTATGTTATGATTTGAAAACTAATGCTTTTGAATGTTAGCATCACTCATATCCAGCTTCATATCTATGAGTTTTCATAGACAGTAGGTTTGTTCAGTAACTCACAGAGTATGGAGACATTTCTCTTTGAAGTAAAAATGGTGTTTCAGAAAAGTACCCAGAGGTATGTATTTTTATGAGACCAGGTTGGCAATTAATAGTGTTCACCATCTGTTTTATGTGTAATTTATAATTAACTGCATGATTCTTACTGTACATTTCTGCCATAGACACCACTAATAACCTCCTAAATGTAATGTAGAAACTTCATATTTTCTGATTGGTATAGTGAAAAGCACTATACAAATAAACTTGAATTGAATTGAAAATGATCTTAAAACATTTAAAACCTGTTTAGTCAAGATCCAAAGCCTACAGTGACATCAGGAATTGTTTAAACAATTTTTCATATTTTTGTTCTTCTTCTCACATCCTGTTCTTTCCCAAAAAAAAAAAAAAAATTATATTAATAAAAGTGGCAATAAAATGTCAAAGCTGAACCAAAAAAGTTAACTTTTCCATCCAGTAGAAAAGAAGTGTGTTTTGGTTTGGCTGCAAAGGTTTACGGATGCACAGTGTGACTATTTGAAGCCTACTGCCACCTTTAGGCAACTCACAGCCTGGCAAACCCTTTTAACATTTCTCTCTCTGCAATGTTTTAACTGGCAGTCCTATCATCGGCCCCAGCTCTCACCTCTCCTTGACAGTTTTACTTTTCAGTTCTTATTTTTCTGTTCCCAACTTACATCATCTTTATTTTTTCTCTCAGTTTGTCATTTCATCAAGTGCACCACAACTTAATGCAGTCCAGATCTGTGGTAACTCTTCCAAACAGTTGCTACTGAAATATGCCGAAATCTACGTCAACTGTCCCTGTTGACTCTGTATTGCATTTCTTTATTCTTTTGCAATGTCTTCCAAACTTGTCTTGACCCAGCCAAAGTCTGTATCCAATGTTCTTACTTTGACATGTACGTTTTTCATGGTTGTGTGCATTATTTAGAATGCAGAGCTGAAGACTACATACATATTTGTCTCCACATATTTACAGAGACTGCATCAGTGAGGAAACTCTGATTAAATGATGACAGACTTGTTTTTTTGTTTTTGCTCCAGATGTTGCAGTTTGACATTTTCCTGAGCAAAAAAGCATGTAATATATGAGTTTTAAATTAAGCAATTTTATGAAAAGCCTTTTGTTGCATTTCTGCAGTTTGTTCTTCAGCAGATCACACCGGAGCATCTGCATGGCTGACTCATGAGTCTTATTATAATCACATTTCCTCCAGAAGAGTGTGAGAGAAACAGTGTGGCATTACATTTACACAAACCCACAGCTTATATGATCCACCTTCCTTCCCTCCCTCTCTCTCTGCTTTTCCCTTTTCCTCCCCTCATTCGAGAGGACTGAACCCTGAAAGCCACCCCCAGTGGGGTGCTAACTTCCCCCAAAACTTCTGCCCACCCTCTCTCTCCCTCTCACTCGTTCACTCTCTCTGTCTAAGAGGAGAAACAAAACATTTTACTGAAACTAGTGAACAAAAGTGAAACTAGTGAAAAAAAGGTCACCTTACAACAAGGTCCCATTTAACCCATTTAGTTAGTGCATTAACTAACATTAACTACCAATGAGCAATATGTTTGGTACAGTAATAACTAATCTTTGTTTACACTTTTAACAGGTTTCATTGTTACAGTGTAATTACACATTTAAGTAATGAGCAATATTAACTAACAACATGTAATACTAAAGCATTATGGTTAGGGTTAGGGATTGGTTTAAGGTTAGTTACATGTAATTATGCATCATTTACTGTCATTGCTATACATGTAACTTGTAACTAGGACACTGTAAAATGAAGTGTTACCAGTCTTTGTTAATGTTAGTTACACAAAATACAACTGTTTATTGTTAGTTCGTGGTTAGTCAGCTCAAGTTCATTGAATAACTGATAAAACTTTTGATTGTAATAACATATTAGTAAAGGTTGAAATTAATAGTGACTAAGATTAATAATTGTTTTATATATTTCTTTCATTGTTAGTTCATGTAACCAGTTAACTAATGTTAACAAATGGAAATACTAGCACATACAGCACATTGAACAGCAACAACACTGTGTTTCATAAATTGCTAATTAGTGTTATTGTATATTTGGGAAATGCAGCATAAAAGCACTACATTCTGACTGAGAGAAGTAAAAAACATTTGATCAAGCTTTCACAAAATGTGAATCCAAATTTTACCAAACGCGGTTTACAAAGCTGCTTTTCTTTCGCCTGCCTTCCCATTTTGTAGACATCTGTTAATCTGCACATACGTTATCCCCTATTTCACCCCATACCTTTGCTCTCTCTGTCTCAACGTTTTCACCTGTCTTTCAACACATCCCCCTCCCTCTCTTGCGCTTTCTCATTCTCTTGTTCTCCCTCTCTCTCTCGCACACACACACACACGCACACACTCCACAGTGACACACAACAGGGAGCAGCACTGCACAATCTCAGCCAGTTCTGTTCTCTCCACACCTTGAGGCAATTACACCCCCCTTCAAACACACACACACACACATGCAAGCCAAGGCCCGAGGACTGCAGAAAGGAAGGGGGAATGCAGACAGGAAAAGGCGCCCCATTCTGTCTCTTTCTTTCTGTCTCTTTCCCAGGCCTTTCTGCTTTTCATCTATCTGCCAATCATTGCTGTCCATCTGTGCCTCTGCTCTTTTTGTATCTTTTTATTATTTTTTTAATTGTCTCTGTCTTTCTCCATTGGTGTTGGTTGCTCATCCACAGGCTTTTGCAGAATCAAATGCAAGTTTTTTACTGCCGAGCACTGGCGTCATGGGATGCCCAGACAGACTGAACAAAACCTACTCTGTTCAAACGGCTCACTCTTCTTCCAGCAAGGAACATAAACCTGGCCCTCATACTTAGTGGTTGGAGCTGCACAGCATTTGGGTTTGGATTTCTGACTGCATGTGTGCTGGATTTGCTTGTATTGGAATGTGTTGTTCCTTGGGGGTCTGTAGTGTGTGTGTGTGTGTGTGTGTGTGTGTGTGTGTGTGTGTGTGTGTGTTGGTCATGAATTGTAATCTGACCCTCTAGGGGGAATACAGTCTTTCCTTCATTAAAGGGCACTTATGTACACACATACAAACATTTGCAAAAGTCCAATTAACTTAATTTGCATTGGTAATAAATCTGCAAATGTTCACTTAAAGAAGAAGTTCATCCAAAGATGAAAATTCAGAAAGCTATCATATATATGCCAAGTTCTGTCATGAAACTGTAGATGGCGTGGGCTGATGGCTAGTTAACGCAAACTGATGGTATTCACAGCATTAAATACTTGAGCTTGTGACTATGAGCTTCTTGCTTTACATTTAAATGGCTGGTTAGCATTCACTAGAGCAGTTTGCGGCAAGCTTTCAGAGATCCACTGAAACTAATGATCTGATCATACAATCTAAACATTCTTATTCTTAATATGCAATAAAAATATATTAAACTATCAAAAAAGAAAAAGTGAGCATTTGGATTTTTAGGCAGAATTAGTTGGGCATACTATACCACAATTACAAGATGTTCAGTGATTTGCTTTTACAGAAAATGTTTTGTTAGCATATAAATAGGTTAAGGGTAAATATATTTTCATTGCAGTGACGTTGATGAATGATAAAAAAAAGGAAAAAAAGACAATTACTGAATGACAGAATTTAAAACTATTTTCTCAGGACACCTGAGCCTGAATCGGGTGGTTGATGGGGGTTACTTCATCTATCTATCTATGTGATTCCTGTTTGTTATTGACGCATATAGTGCATGTTTCTACCTAAGTTTTTAGCTATATTGGCTCAGACAGACAGTTATTTAGGTCATTAGTTAATAAACGGGTACAGCACCCACCCAGAAACACATTTAAGTCAATTCACTAGTTTAAGCTATCTGGTCAACCGATCAGGTACACACAGCAGTGGTCCACTAGCGGCAAACGGGCCCAGGCTCACAGAGATAGCAAACACTCTCAGCAGCAGTACATATGTCTTGGCAATAGATCTCATGTCATCTCTCTCCTGCCTTATGGGGATGATTTCAAGCATATTATTGTATACGTAGCAGCAGTATGTTTTCATGCTCAAAGCAGCATACATATTTTGGCTGTTTTGTTTCTCGTTCCAGCTTTTGGGGGGTTATTTTGTATGGTATTTGTCCAGCAGTAGTATGTCTTAAATACTCACAGAATCTGTGTATGTACTGGCAGTAGCAAGCTCCTGTACTTGTTTTGCAGCAGCAGCAGTGTAGCAGATCTAATCCGCCAAGACCACATACATTAACACTGTCATATCCATTGCCATGCTAAAATCTTTAGAGAGTTGTCATGATAGAAATATATAAAATATATAGGATATAAATTCAAAAAACTTTACTCTGGATCCCTCACATCCAAGCCAGTTTCTTCAGGGGGGAAGAACTACTTCACAGTCAAATCACTTTTTAATTATGGTCAATACTGTAATCACAATTATATAATATGATTAGGATTGTTGCAGGATTTGTTTTCATTCTTTTGTTAATTAAATATAAGTAAATAAATTAAGTATATTATTTGTTGCTCAAATAAGGTTCGTCTTCCACAGCAGAAACTAATACAGAAGACAAGTAAACAGTCAGCAAAAAAAAAAAAAAATAATAATAATAATAATAATACTGAATCTATATAAAACATTTTCATGATTATCATGGTTTCATAATCATTGGATTAATTTGATTAATTAAATCAAATTCGGATTAGTCACACAGACCTATCCAGGTCATATTAATTCATATGATCAGGAAAAGAGCAGCATAACCATTCTGCTAAACATCTCCTTTTGTGTTCCACAGAAAAAAATAGTCAGCCATAAAGAAGGTCTAGAAATGATGTTCAGATTTTTAAGTGATGTTAGAATTTTCATTTTTGAACTATTCCTGTAAATGAACAAATAGAAAGATTCAAGCACAGCTTGACAAATGCTACTGGCATAAAAGTGCACAACTCACTCCTGTTTTAATGTCAGTAAGTCATGCCAGCTAACTTGTGACGGGACAGTTTCCCTGCAGCATTTAGCCAGCTGATCTCTATCACCACCCACTCTTTCTTTCTGTCCGTCTGTCTGTCTTTTTTTCTTTCTTTATTTCTTTTTACAGTTTAAATAACAACCTCTATAACTTTATAATCTTCATTTCAAATTACTTTACTAGAATCCTCCATCATGCAAACAATCAATAAATAAAATATAAAAAACTAATCTCTCTCTCTCTCTCTCTCTCTCTCTCTCTCTATCACACACACACACACACACCACTGGTGGTTTTAAGAATTGGGCCAAACCCCAGAAATTCCAATCCAATTCTATATAAATAAATAAAGAGGCACAATGTGGAGTTTGTGCTTTCACAGCCTCAGTCCTGCAGTAACCTCTGCATTTGGCCATCCTCTGCTTAAAAAAGAAAAACCAGAAGCTCCACTAGATTCATAACCTCATGTGCAGATGAGTGAGTTTGTGGGTTGGAGTGTGTTAAAGGATAGCTTTTTTTGTATGACCAATGCAATCCATTTTATTTATGTTGAGCACACCATTTGAATGAGAATGTGAGATTGCACACTTCAGTGTCATAGATAAGTATTCCATATTTCCTTGTGCATGCAATGAGAGAGAGAGAGAGAGAGAGAGAGAGAGAGAGAGAGAGAGAGAGAGAGAGAGAGAGAGAGAGAGAGAGAGAGAGAGAGAGAGAGAGAGACTTTCCAGTCACACTTAATGAACTAAGTGAACTACAGCAATGATATCATTAAACGAATATACCATATTTGTCCTTTGGGGGCAGTAGAGCTACAGAGGAGTGACTGGTATTTTAAAGTTTTGTTTGTTTGTTTGTTTTTGCTTACATTTTCAAAACGTTGCCTCTTTTTTTCAAAACTTTACACATTAATCCAAGAATTGCACACACAAAATGCAAATTGCCTTACATCTTTTGCAAAATGAAGCACTGCATCCAAAATATCACAAACACACCTCAAAAGCAAACATTTGCAAACACCTTTGCCATAATATTAGTTCCTGTTAGATTTTTGTGTGTTACGTAGAGAATTGTGTGTTGTGTTTTGCAAAAAGTGTCTTATGAAATTGAAAATTAGTGTATGGTTTTGCAGATTTTGTGTGTGCTTCTGGTGTTTTGAGAGTATTTAATAGTTTTATATTTGTACAATATTATGTAATGTATTATTTATATTCAATATTATATTTATTATATGATAAATTATGTTGCACAATATTTTGCACTGCAAATTCAATATTATAAATATTAAATGTTATATTTCCATATTTGTTATTATTGTGAATTCCAGGTTCTTTTGAATTCCATGTTTCTATTTTATGTGTGGTGAATGTCAAATGTAAAGTTTTAGCTCTACAGAAGTCCCAGGTTTTAGGTGCAGAGTAAAAGCATGCAAAGTGTACTCGATTTTACTCAGAATTTGTCTAACATCTCAGGACGTTAAATCTGAAGCCAATAAAAAAGTAAAGTGGTCTTTTATGTACAGTTAATAGAGTTGCTGTCAGTACTGCGGCTGAATAATGTCTCAATTCATAAGCCATCAGACACAAAACACATAATTTAATATTTAATTCATAAAAAAAGAAAAAAAAAAAAACTTCACTTCAGCAGTTTTTATGCCACCACTGCAGAAAGAACAGCAAACATATTTAATGTATCAAAAATTAAGTATTCTCAACCACTGACCTTAACACTTTCACCATAAGCTAGATGGATGTGATATACAGTTTGTGTGTGTGTGTGTGTGTGTGTGTGTGTGTGTGTGTGTGTGTGTGTGTGTGTGTGTGTGTGTGTGTGTGTGTGTGTGTGTGTGTGTGATTTGTAAGTGTGGAGGTGTGTGTGTGTGTGTGTGTGTGTGTGTAAATAAGACCCACTGGACAACTTTAGCCCAAAATACGTTTAGCTATACAACCTGGATTTTGTGCATTGTTGCATTATGTGTCAAGTGCATTATATGTCTCATAAGGCCTTGTTTTTATCTGTTTTAACCCATAACATGAGTCTTGGTGGTATAAATTGATATATTTAGATTGATTCAGTGATATTAAATCATATTTTTGACAAACAAAACCATTTAATTGACATCTACAATTTTTAGGTTACCAAATTTAGTGAACTAGGGTTTCTTACAAGCACACAAATTTAACAACCAGTGTTTATGGCAACGGAACTCTGTGCTTGCAGTTGGTTCAATATCATTATCCTTGTGTGCACTGCATGCATTTTTTTTTTTTTTGGCCTTGTTTTAAGAGTGAGGACAGGGTGAAGGCTTTAAAATACTCTGTTGTTTACGATGCAAACAACTGAGTGATCAGCTATTTCAAGAAACAGACTGTCCCGCCCGTCTAGCCCATCTGCCTCTCTGTCTCTCCCTCTGTATGTTCCTACTCTGAAAGAAGAAAGGATAGATTGAGGGATGGGTAGATGCTATCTCTTATTAAATGGAGCTAATGAAGTGTCTGTGTATGAAGGCACCACATGATGAGATAATCACACTGGATACTGTTAACACAACTATTTTACTTTTACTACTTTTTTATCTCTCAGGAAGACAAAATACGAAGCAGTATCCCAGGTATCATACATCAAACATCCTGTGACCGCTATGTGACTTTTTTTCCTTTTCCTTTTTTTGTATTGAAATGTAATCTTTGTTCAGTTTGCTGAACAAAGTTGTATCCTCCTCTTTCACTCTTTTCTGGCTATAAATGGACATTTGTGTTTATATGCATTCTTCAGCGTGCAAAGGATTTGAATTTGCCTTTCTGTGTTTTTTTTTTTTTTTTTTTTTTTTTCTCTCTTCGTCAGTATTATTCCAGGAGGTGGTGACTGGCATGTGGTCTGTTTGATACAGTGGTGTGGTGTGTGTGTGCGCTTCGGCAGGATTATTCCAGGAGGTGGTGACTGGCATGTGGTCTGTTTGATACAGTGGATGTGCATGTCTGAACACAGCCAACATCAAGAACAAACCCTGAACTGAAGAAACTCAAAGCACACTTTACTGGTAGAATCTTCTATAATAGCTTCATTTATTTTGCTCTTCCTTTTAAAAAAGTAATATATGGATAATTTAAGTGTGTAGATAATATTTTTGAGAGAAGTATTTTCATGCACTTTTATTTGAACAACAATACAATAAAAACAATGAAATTGTGAATTATTACAATTTAAAATAACTTATTTCTATGTGAATATAATGTAAAATGTTATTTATTCCTGTGATTTAAAGATGTTTTTTTTTCCTTTGCCATCACAGGAATAAAGTACATATATAATATTTATTAAAATAGAAAACAGTTATTTTCAATTGTAATAATATTTAACACACACTCACAAAAAAAAAAAACACACACAAAAAAAAAAAACATAAGGGCAACATAAGAAAAGAACACACTATTAGCTCCAGTTTTATTCATAAAATGATATTATTCTGCTACTTACACAGAGCTGCCATCTCTTTGGGAAGGTCCGCTCCAAATCGTCCAAATAAGCTCCCATTGGCCAGAAGATCAAAGGGGGAGTGGTTTCGCATTGAACTGAAGGCAAAGGGGTAGAACCCTGTCATATGACTCATAGGCCTCTCCCTATTGGTTGCCATTTTGATGATGGCAGTCCTCCAAAATCCAAAACTGTCCTATGGTCCTTTCGTTGAGATGTTAAATTACCACTTCTCTACCTTTTCACTTTGACACTTTTTATAAAAAGGAATTCTCTTACTAAGCTGTGTGCAATAATCGTAAATCCATTATAAACATTTGCACAGCACTGATCTGAATGGAAGGTGATCTCAGCAAGTGATCCAGAATTGACGCACAGTAATCCAACAGATGCCTGCAGAAAAACACAAGAGGAAAAAAATAGCATTTAAAAATAATCCAACCCCTATGCACTATTAACAACAGTTTAGCACAAGAGGTCAAATCAATAATTTCTCATAAAATTGGTCAGGATCCAACTGGTGAGGCAACGTCAGACAGAAGAATGTTATCAACATATAAAGAAAAATAATGCAGAATTTGAACTGTCTGCATCTGACAGCTATGAGATCACTATCTTCTATGTCAGAGTAAAAAAATATAATTTTCTTCAAAAAAATATACCCTCTACAGTTGTGTCTTAGTTTACTTATTTTTTGCTCAGTCTTTACGCACTAAGTAATGTGCATTTGATGTCTGGAAAAACAACAAAAAAAAAATCTGACCATTCAGATTGAAACACACACATTTCCAAGAACCTAAAACTGCAGTCTGATTTCAGACCACATATGAATGTGGTTTGGTTTGGGTTTGTATAAGCCAGATTTCATGTGGTTTTCTGCTGTAAGGTCTGTAAACAACTAAATAGGTTTGAGCCGGATAAGCCAAAAAAAATAAAAATAATAATAATCCTGCCTGTCTGGGCAAAGATCTTTTTACAAATAATCTATCCTGAATTGGTGAACAGTTTAGCCAGGTCCGTCAAATCAGTTGTCACATTTCACGTAAATGGCATGCTTTTAAGAAATGACAAGAAATACCTGAAACTTTGAGTTCTAATCATTTTGTGTGCATATTTCTTCAGGTAAGACATTTTACCTTGAAGACATCTGAGATATAAAAGACACAGCATCATAATCAAACAGTCATGACGCCATTTGCTTTAGTGAGAACCACTGTGAAAGAAACTGAGATCCAACAAACAGATGAAATGAGGGGGAGAAACAGAGCGAGTCTCTTGTTGGGCATTCATTTGAACGGCCTCCAAGCCATGAAGTGATTCCAGGCGATGCCATATGATTTAAATCAGAGACACAGCTCAATAAAGCTGCCTCTGTTCTACTGCCACATGCCCAGGGTGGAGGGCACCCAGCGCTCGCTTAACCCCCTCCTTCTGCCTCCATCAGGACTTGATGGAAAGTTCCAGAGCACAAACCCATAAATGGTGAAGCTGACTTTCCATATCTTCATGCAGATTACAAATACAAGTTTTCTTAACTGACACACATGACTGTAATGGATTGCATTTTTAAAGAATCATGTTTACATTCAAAGAGCTGTTTTGCACATTTGAAATGTATTATAGTAAGGAGTTTCCATTGGCATTGTTTCATTTCACAGGTACATTACCTGGTACCTTTTGTCACGATTTATAAAGTGCACTCCTTTTAATCTACTTATAAGTGGACTATTCTCTCTCTATCTTTGTCTGTCTCTTAGCCTGCATGGTTCTTTCTTTTAATTGCAGTCTGTTGCTCTGTAAGGCTGTGTTCATTTGGAGCAGGGCTGCAGTAAACTGTTCCACATGTGAGGACTGTGCAGAATGGCCATGTTTCAGAACGCATCAACAATCAGTCCCACTCTGATCATGCACACACAAACACTGAACTACATTCAAATACACCTCACTGTCCCGTGTACTTACTGACTGACATGTATATGACCTTTTTTTTTTCATTTCATTTTACTTTATTATTTTATTTATTTATTTATTTAAGTTCCAAATTCTCCAGAACTGAATTTCTTATATTTTCTAAATCCCTCCCTTTTTGACTCGCTGTCCTTTGAAAATCCCCCTTCTTGACATGTTTTCGTCCTCAGCGGTTTCTTCATCTCATTCAAGATGACAGTTTTCAAGATGTTTTCAACAAAGCGATGAGAAGAACAATCAAAAAAAAGCAGAACAGGATGAAAGAAAACAGTGATGTTTTAGAAAAAAGCAGAAACATGCAAGGTGAAAAAGAAAAGTAAAGAAAAGAAAAGAAAAGAAAAGAAAAGAAAAGAAAAGAAAAGAAAAGAAAAGAAAAGAAAGGTTATAGGACTTTGCATGCAAAAGCTTTGTGTGGGAATGTATTAAGAGTACAGAAAATCAAACAGAATCATTATTAAGTACTTAGAAGTAAAAAGTGATCAAAATGAGAACAAAACTGTAAACAAAAGTGGAAAATGCAAAGCCAGGAATGAAACATTCCTCTATTGTGCAGAAGTTTCTCATTAATTAGACACACATTGGGCATAAGTATAAGTCTGTTTGTGTGTGTTTTAAGTGTGTGTGTGTGTGTGTGTGTTTGTGTTAGGGGTGAATGAGGCCTTGCAGCATATAAAAAGCAATGGTTTTATTTCACCCAGTAAAACGGTGCAATAACAAGCAGTTATACAGGAGAATTGCCTATATGGGTTAATGACAAAGTGTACCCAGCATTCACCCAGAGCGTACCATATACAGTATTAATATATATGTATACACACATTCTTTAAATAGCATTTGAAGAAGACATCACCAATTTTATGCACACATTTGTTTTTATAGAATAATTGCGGGACCTTTGTTGATTTTATATTAAATTATTTATATTATTAAACTTATTATATTTGTTATACTGTATCATGACTGTAACCAACCTCTAAACATAATTACGTTTTTACTAAATATTTTTAGCTCCTTCATTAAGCCATTTTCCAACCACATTCAGTACAATTATTAAATTAAAATAAAATTGAAATAAAACTATTAAAGAAATAGTTCACCCAAAAATGTTATTCAAAACATTGGAGATATTTAGCATTACATAACTTTCTCACTATTGGATCAATGTAGTGAATGGGTGCCATCTGAATGAGAGTCCAAACAGTTGATGAAAACATCACAAAAATCCACAAAAGTAATCCAGTTAACACACGAAAAGCTGCATTTATCCCAAAATATCTTTTGCTCCAGTGAAAAAGTCCATCCCCATCATCTCTCACATCAAAGTCCACCTACATATTTGTTAAAAACTGTTTTGGACAGTGCTTGATCTGATTCAGATGAGAAGTCCTTTTCACTGGAGGAAATGTTATTATGGTATTTTAGTCAGACACGGTGGTTTGAAGTTAAAACGTTTTAATAATGGATTTGTTTCTTACAAACATGCAAGGTTTTTTTTTTTTTTTTTTTTTTTTTTTTTTTTTTGATGGACTGGAGTGATTACTTGTGGATTATTGTGATGTTTTTATCAGCTGTTTGGACTCTCATTCTGACGGCACCCATTCACTGCAGAGCATCCATTTCTGAGACAGTGATGTAATGCAACATTTCACCAAATGAATTAATTCGTTAAGGTCCATTACCCATGCTTAGCATCTAGTTTCTATATTTCTTTCATCCAACCCATGTCCCTAGCCTCCAGATGGACACATGCTGCAGGGCAGTATGTCTGCTCTCTCCTGTGGCCCTCCGCAGGGTGCGCACCTTTACACTGTCAACAAAAGCGCCTGTGTGTGCCCTGCCTCAATGCTGCATTTATATGACAGCGTTTGCCTGGTCTGGGTCTGCTCTCATTTACCAGCGTGAACAGAGGGAGGGGGTATAAAGAGAGGAGGTAATGAGGTAATGCCCACAAACTTTCTATGATGCAATATTGGGAAATATTTATCTCATGTGGGTAGCACAAAGACAGCATAAACACAGTCAATGCTGAAGGTCATGTTTCTAAATAATCAATGGATCTCATCAAATTTTTCAATATATGAACCCTGTCACATACATATGTGTGTGTGTGTGTGTGTGTGTGTGTGTGTGTGTGTGTGTGTGTGTGTGTGTGTGTGTGTGTGTGTGTGCACCCTTTCAATCTTAAGTCCCATTTTCTCCCATTCTTGTTAATTTGCTATTTTATGTGTGTAACTACATATCACCCATAAAATAGCAAATAAACAAGAATGAACAAATACATTTTTATTGTTTTGAGGTGCAAAACTGTTCTGCCACTTAGTAGTATTTAGCCAAAACGGACAGGATGCCAACATGGACAGGTGGCATGGCATGTCCTCATCGCAGAAAACTATTGACAAAAACTAAAGCTAAAAGAAACTAGGCGACTTTATGTTACCAAGTTTACTATGCTTTCTATACTACTACTACTTCTGAAACGTGCCATTGCCATATGTAAATATTGTTGGCATGAGAAATGCTTGTGATGTTCATTTGTAATCCACTTTGGATAGGAGTATCTAAATGACCAACGGTAAGTGTGATGTCCAGTGAGCACAACCTGACTTTAAGGTAACATTGGTTCAAATGATAAATATCCTCTTTTGTGGTAAACAGATTTTTGTGAATATTTTGTTTATATCACATAAAAACCCCTCTATTTTGGTGGTTGCCATCCTGAAAACTGTTGATCTATCAAAATCTGTCTATTTTTTTGTTTGAGCATCCTGACCAGTTCAACGCAGCAACACAGGCTCAACCAATGGCGTGAATTTGAGGCGGGACTTTCTGTTTGGCTGACCAATTAAAGACATGGGGAATGTCCAGGAAACTTGTGTGAATAGAATGATGTTATTTTATTCATTTATTTATGCATGCAGTTGTGTTTGGTGACACTATTAGCGCTTCAGCTTTAAGTCTACTGAAGCCGAATGAGATTAAAATGCTGTCATAACAGTGACATGCTCTTTGAATGCAAACCAAAAACTACACAACGCAGAACCCATTTTAATGACTGTAAATTGCTCTAAGTCCTCATAGTAACACCTTAATTTATGACTTTGTGTAGGAACATCCAATTAGCAGTAAAAAGGAAATTTTGGACCCGGTCAGACACATCTAGTGTGTAATGAAAGAGTGCAGTTTTCCTGGCCAACAAAACACACAGTCTTCTCTAGACTCATGAACTCGTAAACTGCATGTGTTAATTTACCTTCTGTAGAATATTTTCAAAGAAAGGCAATATTATGACATTATAACACTATATGTAATAGCCTGGCACAGAATGGCATAAATTCATCAAAGTAAACTTGTCAGTAAATGAACAGTTCTGTATTCATGAAGTGCTCTCTTTGGATTTGAACAGTGCTGCTTGGGCACTACAATTCAACACCAAATGAGTTGTTCATGTTAAACAAGGTCTTTATGTCACTATGAACGTGGATTTTAAAAAGGTCTGCCTCAGCACCTGGTCACGGCCATGTGTGACAAAAGCTGACTTTGCTCCAGGTTCGAGAGAGCTTGTCTTTGATGCGTGCTAATGAATGAGGTTTGGCACCTCCAACAAGAGCCCTGCAGTTCCCCAAAGAAACGACGAACAGCCGCAAAGGCAAAACATGTCTGGAAAAACATGAACTAAGAGGGAATAATTACGTTGCTGAAATATGAGCCATAAATCAAGGTGCCTTGAGGGAGGTTGTGAACTTCAAACCAAAGGATGTGGTGCATTAAAACACAGACATATTAACACACATATGCAAGGCAGGGATTTTCACATGCATGCCTACGGGCTCAGCAAATACAGATGGCCATTATTGTACACAAGCGTGCATGTGTCAAAACTGAGACTCAGAGTCACATATTTCACATTTAAATGTCCATGCACACAGGTGTGAGACAGCTCACAAATGTTCACACATGTGCATGCACATTTTAGGCTCTATTCACAGCATGCGTACACTTTAAGGCTTTAAATTTTACACTTAAAGCAAACTAAAACATACAGATGCAGGTAATGGCTTAAGTTTCCATCCTCTAATAAACTGGAACACAAGACTTCCCTCCCTCCAAAATATTTTTATGAGTGCGGTCACTGTTGGTGCACAATAACTTCAATTTATGAACGTCATTATGTCGTTGGCTGTGTAGTAAAAAGTGGTCAGAATATTCGTAAATATTCATAATGGCCTCAATATTGCATACAGTTAGTTGACACCAGTAAGGGGCTCTTTTTTAAGTCCTGGTACAGCGAACAGGCTCATCAAAATCATAGCCCAACCAAATATTCAAAATTCTGTTACTATTTACTCATCCTCATGTAGTTACAATAAAAAAGTGTTTTTTCGCCTTTACACTTAAAGTTAACAGTGCACAAGTTAAAGAGCATGTTTTGGACCCAACAAAAATTCTTTAAAGCATCTTCTTTTGTGTTAACTGAAAAAAAGGAAAGCCATACAGGCTTGAAACAACATGATGGTGAGTAAGTGGACCTGAAACGCACTCTTCAAAAGTATGTAAATGCACATGCTTCTGGCTTTGCTATAGGGGTGCTACAATAGGTACTAACATCACCTGTCTTCTACATTCAGTTTACTCTTTCAAGGTAATTTTCTCACTTTAGAGCAAGACCAGCAGTCTAATTTCAATTCTGAAATGCACAATCCACATCCGGATCTTTGAATAATCATTCAGCATTTATAAAATGCTTGTATTATAGAAATTTCTGACACAGATGACAACTTCTTTGACTAGGAACCACACAATGGTGCCGTTATATTGACCAGATTCTGTTGGTTGACCCCAGTAGTTGAAAGGTCCCGGCTGTAGTCACCTTTTAGTGCCTGGAGCAACGAGTGTGGGTCAGAGGTCATGTCTAATTGAGATTGTGCCCAGGTACTAAATATAGTTTTAAAAAAAGAGAACATCAGGACAGTTTTTACCTCATGAGCATATCATCTGTTATGTCTCAACCCAACACATTTCTCTAATAACCCGCATGCAAACTGTTTTTAAAATTCCAAATGGTTTGAGTCACTCCCTTTGTTCTTTTTTCGGTATCTCCACAAACTTTTGTATGTTTCCTTTACTCTATTTCTCACCATCTTTCTCACAAATAATCAATCTAAATGCACTGCGGATGCGGCAGCAGTAAAGTATTAACACGGGCCCGGTGCAGACTGCCAGCACATATGGAGAACACTTCTACACAACTTCTGCATGAATTATGTAGCTCCTTTCCATCTGCAGTGAACTTCACTATTGTATTACCTGCTCAGTTTCCTCTGTCAGGTGCACAGGATGTGAAACAAAATATATAAAACAATGGATTCCTATGCTGCTGATTTAGATAACTATAGGTAAATGTGTGTCTTACGTGACACGGACAGAAGTAAAAGAAAGGGGCTGATGGAAGCTGCTCAGAACTGGCAGACAAGCAGAGACGGTGAGAAGTCGAGAGACAGACAGCATTCTCTGCCTGAAGGAACTGTCATTCACAAAAAGCTGAGAACAATAAGGAATGGAGGGAGGTGCAGTTAAAGTATTTAATAGAGAGTGCTCTCTCGCTTTCTCTCTGTCAATCACACACAAACACTGCACCGGTGCAAACAGGAGCAATGCGTTTAAAGTGCAGCTAGACTAGACGAACAATGCCAGCCTGACAGGTGAGACGAGCCCAGCTCAAGACATCATGCTGACAGATTGACTGATGAGCTATAAATCACACATGCATGCCCTAATTATTGTGCTTGTGCATCTCATGAACACAGTTTAAAAGAACCATTCAGTTTACAAACTATTTTAAGGTGTGTTTATCAGTATAAATCATTTCCATACTGCAAACAATTGCTCTGTCGATCAGGATTGATGGTGTTTATTTATGAACATGGATGCATTTAATCTCAGCTCAGCCATATGATGATGGTTTCAGGGCCTGGCTTTTAACTTAAATCACAACGTAAATAATTATTTTTAGGAAACATATTCACACATTTAAGCTAATGATGCATATAAGCCTAACGAGTTTTCACACACACACACACACACACACACACACACACACAGAGAGAGAGAGAGAGAGAGAAAGAGACAAGTACACAAGCAAACCTCTATCTTTCAAAGACAATTGTTTATATTGACCTTGATAACCAAAGTGTCTGCATAATCACCATAGTAACTACAATTGTTGTAATTATACTGTAGAATGAAAAAAAATTCTTAAGATGCTTTTGCAATCTTTCTGTCAATTTGCCTAGTTTTATTGCAACTATAGCATTTTATGTACAGTCAGGTCTTGATGATTTTGCTTGAATCTTGAATATTTTTATTGTACATACTGTATGCCCCATTAACACATGGCATACAAATACCTGATATTATATATCGTTTGTGGCCTGTGGTCAACAAAGATTTTTTTCAGTTGTTTTTGAGCAGGTCTAAATATATACATACAGTATCTGGCGAGTCCCTTACATATTACTAATGAAATGTGTGTTAGCCAAATAAATGCAGCGCAACAGGCTGTGACAAGAATAATCTGTGAGCTAAAACCTACTTCATGCTTTTGGAGATCATTAAATATGTGGGTGGTACTTGATATGACATTGTTCTGATCAGAGGTTGCTGTTTCAAAACTTGGGAAATTTAGTGGAGATCGCAATCATGTATTATTCATTCAAACAAATTCCTTGGAAACAAATAAATAAATAAAAAACAGATGCAAAAAAGACAATTCTCGGCATACAGTAAGACTACAGAGATATGAGGACAGCATAGCTGATAAAGGTTTGACATTAGAGGTCTCTTCTAAGGCTACGTTTACATGACAACGGTGAAGTCAAAAATAGAAAAGATCTTCCCTTGTGTTTTTAAAAAGTTTCACGTATACACAACAAAGTTATCAAAATGATTCACATTTACACATATCCGCGAAAATGTCCAAAAATGCTGTATTACGTATGCCAGGCCAGTAGTTTGCGCTGTCACCTTGTTAGTAAACAGTACCTGTAGGGAAGTGACGATTATATGTTTTATATGATGCGTCTCCGCTGTTGATTGTAATATTGGTGAAGTACATCCACACTTTGCTGAAGAAGCGTTAGCAAACTCTTAAACAGCAAATACAGTTCCATGTACTCCGCCATTGTTTGTGTATTGCTTTGTTTGTTTGTTTAGGAGAAACAATTAAAAGTGATCTAAATTCTGATCTTTCCATTGGGAGGTGGTCTGAATGAACTTTCCTGACCGCTCTATACAAAACACACAACATATTTCCAGTAAGGAAGCAAGAGCAATCTCAACACAAACATTTAATCACTCACGATATTCAAAACAGCGGATTTAAATATTTCCATTGTATTTGGATAATTACGTGATTGAGGTGTTAACAGAACCTTCAGCAAAGCTATTGACAATCTCACACCTGTCCACTTGTGATATTAATGCATCTAATAATAAAACATAATAACAACCCTAATCACTACAGTTGACTCATTTGCTGCTCTTTCGTTTAAAAAGACATCAAGCAAAGAAAGGAAAAAAATAACCATGTTTTCTTATAGCAACTACCCAGAATATTTATACATGAATCTGTGCATGTAAGAGTATGATTGGGAATATTGCGTCATTACGGCAACAGTCAAATCGAAATATGACATTCATCAGAAGCCTATTGTTCTGTAGTGGATATAGTCAGTGTGTGTAAAGGTTAAGCAAACATTTGACAAATTTAGAAGAGACAAACAGTTCTTGCTTTGATAAGACACAAATCACCACCTGACTGCTTTGACCAGATGATGCGATTTATTTTACACTGGCAACAAATCTTCATGTCTTCAGATATTTCCTGACCAAATTGTTTTTTAAATCCTTCCTCAAAACCTTATCACTTGCTCAGTGAAACACCATGTAAACAAGTCACCTCATGTCTGCAGAAAAGTTGAAAAAAAATATTCCTGTCATAAAATAAAGTTTAACCACAACATCTGAATTGTTTCATTCTATAGTAACGAGCCCCAAATAAGCACTGTTTGGTGTATCAGTGAAGTTCTGAGAACTTCAGCAGTCTGTCATTTCCTAGCAACAGGTTGAAGCTGTTTCTGTTGATTTCATCAATGTCTGAACATGATGATCTTGATAAGACGTTTTCTGCTGACAGCTGCCAGTTCACCTCACTGACATGTAACATCCAATCCAGCCACACTTAATGGCACACAAAAACATTACACACGCACAATCCAGGCAAATTCATGGAGGAGAAAAAAAAACATTTTTACAACTCTTTTCATTCAATATATCTAACCTTATCATAAGTTCAATGTCATCAAAAGAAAATCCCAAACTACGACACATACAGATCTGTCTGCAGGAATAACCTGTACAACACACATTTATTCTTGCTCTAACATGTCTTTCACATTCACTGTCTCTTTCGTTTTCATGAGTAGGGCTTTATTGTGGGGGGAAAAGCTGTAAATGAAATTAAAACTCTTCTGAAACTTTCTAAACGTATTTCTTTGTGGTCTGTTAAAGCATGGTGGAGATCAGACTTACCTGATATAGTGATTGAAGGTCTGGAGGGAAAGCTTGAACTGAGCGTATGAGAGCAGCTCGGTTGACTTGTATAAGTCAGATGTGTCTCTCTGTGTGAATAAAGAAGCCTGTTGCATTCCGCCTTTTCTCTTTCACTCCCCCCTCCACCACCACTCCCTCTACCTCCTCATTCGCTCTCTGGCATTCTTGCCCTCCCTCTTTCAATCAAACTTTCTCTGCCATGCATGTCTTCTTTACAGCCGTTGTAGTTTTGCGTACAGTAAAGCGTCCCCCTGTAGTTGCTCTCTCTCTTTGTGTTTTCTGTCGTTTTCTGTCTTTCTCTCAGAAAGCACTGAACTCTTTGATTCATAAATACAGCCCTGGTCACGTGATGCGATACTTCAAATATACAGGGCTTTTTTTAGAAACCACAGAATGCCTTTAGGGATGGAAAATCAGGGCCAGAAAGCTTAAGTTTCACTCTCTCTGCCCCCTTCACTGCTTTAGCTCTATCCTGCTATACGTCTCCTCCTATAGCATCTCTTCAGCCCCTCTCAGTTACCACCCGCCTTCTTCTGGGTGTCAGTTTCTACATCCTATTATCCTTCCATCTCCTTCCACATTTGCTCGTCAAACTGCTTGCTCTGCTTTTTTCTTCCCCCTAATTATTTTCCCTCCGTTTGCTCTCATGCCATCACGGTTTCTTTTGTCTATTGTCTTCCTTTAGTCAGGTTTTTTTCATACCTTTCATGTTTCTACTAGATATTGTGAATATTGTATTTCTCAAAAAATCTCATGTCATTCTTTCCACCGAATTACACTCTTAAAAATAAAGGTTCCAAATAGGGTTTTTTTTTTTCTTTTTTTTTCTTTCTCCATAGAAGAACAATTTTCGGTTCCCCAAATAACTTTTTAGTCCCAGTCTGTAGAACGCACGGGTCTAAATTGTGATGTCAAGTCAAGTCAAGTCACCTTTATTTATATAGCGCTTTTAACAATACAGATTGTGTCAAAGCGGCTGAACAACATTAAATAGGAAAATAATGTGTCAATAATGCAAAATGACAATAATAAACACAAATTTTTCAGTTAAAGGCAGTTCATCATTGAATTCAGTGATGTCATCATCCAGCTCAGTTCAGTTTAAATAGTATCCGTGCAATCAAGTCAACGATATCACTGGAAATGAAGTGTCCCCAACTAAACAAGCCAGAGGTGACAGTGGAGAGAACCAAAACTCCCATCAGTGACAGAATGGAGAAAAAAACCTTGGGAGAAACCAGGCTCAGTCGGGAGGCCAGTTCTCCTCTGGACAGACGAAACCAGCAGTTCAATTCCAGGCTGCAGCAAAGTCACATTGTGCAGAGGACTCAACTGGTTCCTGTGGTCTTGTCCCGGTGGCCATCTGAGACAAGGTCTTTGCAGGGTATCTGGGGCTCATTTAGTTGTCCTGGTCTCCACTGACTTTCGGGGGTACAGAGGTCCTCTCTAGGTGCTGATCCACCATCTAGTCTGGATAAGTACTGGATCTGGTGGCTACAGTGACCTCGGAATAAGAGAGAAACAGACTAATATTAGCGTAGATGCCATTCTTCTAATGATGTAGCAAGTACATCGGGTGTTATGGGAAGTGTTCCTGGTTGCGGTTGACCTAATTAATGCAGCCTAAAAATCCTTTAGCAGATTTTGAATACCATTTTTTTTTTCTATACAATGTGGGCTAATATGGTCATACTTCCTGGTTCTAGTAAGAACTCTAGCTGCTGCATTTTGGACTAGCTGGTGTTTGTTTATTAAGTGTGCAGAACAACCAACCAATAAAGCATTACAATACTCTAACATTGAGATCATTAACACATGGATTAACATTTCTGCATTTGACATTGAGAGCATAGGCCGTAATTTAGATATATTTTTGAGATGGAAATGCTTTTTACAAATGCTAGAAACGTGGCTTTCTAAGGAAAGATTGCTATCAAATAGCACATCTAGGTTCCTAACTGATGACGAAGAATTGAAAGAGCAGCCATCAAGTCTTAGACAGTGTTCTAGGTTATTACATGCAGAATTTTTAGGTCCTATAATTAACACCTCTGTTTTTTTTCAGAATTTAGCAGTAAGAAATTATTTGTCATCCAGTTTTTTATATCGACTATGCATTCCACTAGTTTTTCAAATTGGTATGTTTCGCCGGGCCTCGAAGAAATATAGAGCTGAGAATCATCAGCATAACAGTGAAAGCTAACACCATGTTTTCTGATGATATCTCCCAAGGGTAACATGTAAAGCATGAAGAGTAACGGCCCTAGTAATGAGCCTTGAGGTACTCCATACTGTACTTGTCATCGATATGATACCTCTTCATTCACTGCTACTAATTGATGGCAGTCATATAAGTATGATTTGAACCATGCTATTGCACTTCCATTAATTCCAACAAAGTTGTCTAGTCTATTTAAAAGAATGTTGTAGTCAATAGTGTCGAACGCAGCACTAAGATCCAATAGCACTAATAGAGAGATACAACCACGATCAGATGATAAGAGCAGCTCATTTGTAACTCTAATTACTGCAGTCTTAGTATTATGATGTGTTCTAAATCCTGACTGGAAATCGTCACAGATACCATTTTTCTCTAAGAAGGAATATAATTGTGAGGATACTACCTTTTCTAGTATCTAGGAAAGAAAAGGGAGATTTGAGATCAGTCTGTTATTAACTAGTTATTTTGGGTGAAGTTGTGGTTAAATGTATGTACATAGTTAAATGATGTACGTGTGTCTTCCCCCGTTCCTGGTTTGGATTACCCCTTGTATGGGTTCATTAAAGACTGTTTATACTAATCTATGTCTCCGTCGTTCACTCCGACACAATGTGTGACAGTTATTTAATGTTTGCATTAGTTTTGAACCATGGAGATTATCTTCAACAATTCTCCTTTAGTGTTAAACAGAAAATATAAAGTTTTGTTTTTGGAATGACATGAAAGTTAATACACTTTTTTTTATTTTGGTCAGAACTATTTATTTAATTCTTGCTCTAGCATTTCATTGATGTTTTATAGACATGCTATTGTCCTAAATCAGCAATGAAAGCTATTAAACATGCAACCACACACATAAATGTTACCTTTATGTCATCACTCATGCACACACTGATGGTGCTCTGTGGGAATATTACAATCAATGCATGGTTTGTAAAGTGACTGTTTCCAGATAATGAACTCTTTGATTGGCACTGGCCCTTTGAGAACACTGCAATCATGAAGCAGACTTAATAATAATCTATTAGTAAAAGAGTAGCGATGAAGAAACCATCCAGACCTGCATGTTAGAAACAGCATCTGTTCTTTCCCCTCAAATTTGCATATTCTGTCAGTCCAAAACATCTAAAAAGGTAGCTATCATTTGCATGTGCAAATCACTTTTATGGTCGATTAGAGCAGAACAAAGGGACTAGATCAAAGGAAACAGATGTGAGTGACCAATGAAAATTAAATAGAAATGAGAGAAATCACACATATCAACTAGAGGTTTTAACTGTGTAAGAATGCATATGTTTGTGTTCCGTTTTAAGTATTTCATATTTACTGGGAAAAGGGAGGTTGGGGGAGCACTGTTAGCGGTTGGAGGGCAGCCCTGTTAGTGTTGTGTAAATGTATATGATCATTTTAAGTACTGGTATTTGGAAAGAGAAAATAGCATTCAGAAGTTGGACTCAGATTCAGATTCAGAAGTTTTTTTTGTTTTTTTTTTCTATTTGCATTTTTCTACTTTATTATTATCATTATTATTATTATTATACATAGGCAGTTAATAAAAAAATCTTTGATTAAAATGCCAATAAAATGGAATGTATATATTTTAAGTGCTATGACTCCTTCAGATCTTTCACATTCATGTTAAAAGTACTGTATTCCATGTTGTATTTCAAATAATATCGGATCTTTACAATTGCATAAAACTTAGGCTTTTCACACTGTGCTTAAACCCTGCTTTTAATCCCAGGTAGAGAAACGTTTCACACTCTTGCAATTCAGTAGCGGGCTTAGCAACACTTTTTACCTACGGTTATGAAACACTCTTCAGTTGTGTTAAATGCAAAGTCTGTCATGAAACTCTAGATGGCGAGGGCTGATGATGGGTCCTTATCGCAAACTGATGATATTCACAGTGTAAAACTACTTGGCACAAGCTGATTGGTTCCTGTTGCATACACAGCTAATGAGCTTGCTGCTTTGCATTTAAATGGATGGTTAGCATTCACTTGAGCATTTTCGTGTGTTTTCAGAGTTCCTCTGAAACCCTCCAATTGCAAAAATGTAATTTTTTGATGCATTGTGATTATACGAATATTATGATTATTCAAAGATATTTAAGCCATTTTTCTATGTATACAATATCTTATACTATGATGTACGCAAACCCATTCAATTTGACTTTTGTCATTATGATTGTCCATTGTTAAAGATACAACCATTTTTCCCTGAGCTTGTATGTAATTATAAGTTCTGCAGTAATAATAATAAAAAGAAGATAAGAGGGACAGATGCACTAACACCTCATAGCATCAGTAACTCCACAACCCTACCTAATACGGTTTTCCTCAGCGTCTGCAATGTCTGCACAAAGGAGACATCGATCAGTTGCTTCAAGATCTCATCTTTGGAGAAGACTATTGATTTTATACTGGAAAAATGTAAATATTACTACTCAAAAATTCAGATTACCCCAGAATGCATTGCTAGCCCACCCCAACACTTATGAAAAATAATAATGAGAAATTCTGGACAATAATTAATTATATAATATGATTATATCAGATCTCTGTTTCATGTTGTGATGTGCACATCTGCAATTCTTAGAACATTTTCCTGTCACAAATCAAACACAGATATTTAGTAATCATCTTTAAGATTTATATGGTTTATGTAAATTCACTTTGGAGATGTACGTGTGCTTACAGGAGCTCCCGTTTGCTATAGTTACATAATAAAATGTGTTTTTTTTACAGAAAAATCAGGAATATACTATAACGTTACTGTCTAGTGTCTTA
>NC_056607.1:2557071-2565046 GCF_018340385.1 Cyprinus carpio | reverse complement strand
TTTGGCTCAGGCTGGCCGCTGCACGCAGACTGCAAGCACAGCAGGAGGGTGGTGCTGGTTGCCAGACTGGTGTCTCCAGGCTCCAGCACAGGGAAAAGAGGCCCTAACCACAGCAGGTGGTCAGCAACATGCCAGATCGTCCATGCTGGAGCTGTCATTGCATTGTCTTTCCGAGTCCTGTCATGACTTGCCTGATGTTTGTTCCCCAATCGGACAGAGATTAAGGCAGACGGAGAGTGAAACATGTTTAACCCGTGGTGGGCTACAGGTCAAGGATGTGCTGGGGTTTGCATTGATCAGGTCAGGAGGTAATTGTGTGCTCAGACGGAGAAGGCTACAATGATTAACCTCGAGAAAATGAAGCAGAATTCGGAGTAAGGGATAGCGCTGAACTGTCAACAGAAATGTATCACGTAGCGAGAGTTTATCCCGAAGTACCAAAGCTATTGTTACTACTGTAAAACAATTATTTAAACAACATTTTAAACACTTGTTCTTTTTTTAATTAACTCTGGTGAATAAACGGTATCTCAATTTTACTGTAATAATAATAATAATTGTTATAACTTTTTGCAAGGTTTACCATATGAACAGAAATTCATAGCATTAATAGCCCACTTAAGTCACATATGTGACCAGTTTTTTTTTTTTTTTTTTAGTTTAATAAGGTTTATTTACTTAAATTTTATTGTTTAACTTTATTTACTTAATTATTTAATAAAAACGATGTGCAGTTAACATCACTAATCTATCGAAATCGTGAAAATTATGCCAAATACAAGTGTGTCTTTACTAATAGTATCATAGTATTCTCAAAAGTGTATGTTTACTAAAAGGCAGCCCAATGTATTTTACACAGTTGTTAACTGTAGGCAAAAGGAAAATGCAAACTTTTTATGTGGTGTACTGTAAATAGTCACATGACCGGAGGCAAAGTCTTCTCACTTAAAAAAGCTATTTATTTAGTCGTTTACTTACAGTTTGCATCATTGAGCTATCAAAGAGGTAAAACTGATCCCTAATTATGATAACATCCCTTATGAATATTAACCATGGTTTTATTATAGTAAAAGTGTTGTAACCATGGTGCAGTGACTGCCATTTGTATAACCACAGTTTTACTACAAATACCATGGTTAAAGTGTAACAAGACCGTGCTTAATTTGTGGTTACCATGGTTTAACTATAGTAACTACTGCTTTTTGGTTTTATTTTGGTATTTGTATTAAAGCTGTGGTTAATCAATCTGAAGAAGAAAAAATACATGGTTACTACACTTTTACTATAACAAAACATGGCTAATTTTCGCGATGTACAAATGTGCCTGTACTAATTAGAACATCATTTCCAGCAAACTAGTAGTTTTATGTTGTTGTATACTAAAAGACAGCCCATGTGCGCGCGCCCCACCCACGAGCTGCAGCGGGCTATTTAAAGCGTGAGACCATCAATGCACCATTACACATCATGCTGGATTTATCTCTGGATTGGATTATTAAACACAGGCAGTGTATTTAAAACCACCTCGACTTCGTGATATAATCAAACGAAGTAGCAAGACTTACTGTCAGCTCAGGACCTATTCTTTATTATCAGGACTTTATTTATTAAATATGATTCCAGTGCAGCTGATCTCTGCTTTGATAGTTGCGTGTGGTTACAGCGCGCTCGCGCACTCAATGCAAGCAAACTTCAGTCTGGATAATGACATTCAGTCCAGCTTCCTCCAGCGACGGCTGAAGAGCCAGGAGCGCAGGGAGATGCAGCGGGAGATCCTCTCCATCCTCGGGCTGCCGCACCGGCCCCGTCCGCTCCTGCAGGAGAGGCACACCGCGGCTCCCATGTTCATGCTAGATCTGTATAATAACGCCATCCTGGAGGACACTTACAAACCGGCGTACACCACCCCGGGACCCCCGATGGTGACCCAACAGGACAGTCGCTTTCTCAGTGATGCCGACATGGTGATGAGCTTTGTCAATCTGGGTGAGCACTTTATATACAATCTTTAAAACAGTAATAATAATAATAATAACAATAATAATAATAATAAATAAAAATAAAAACTGAAGTAGCCTAAATGTGTTGATGGATTGCTAAAGGGATTTCTTGATTTGGTACCAAACATGATTCCTTGATTCAAATGTTAGATCATCAGATTCTACTTTAATCAGTTTATCAAAGAGGATCGTATCTGTTTCTAGGTGGATTCCATCTTATCATAAATCATTTTGGCTGTATTCTTGAGAACTATGACTCTTTGGCAATGGCAGACGCCTTGTTTGTTTTTTTCCTCTTGATTCTTATAGTAGTAAAAAAATTCTCCTGGGTGTTTTATGATAAAATGGTACTAGCAGTCATTTGGGATTATTTTGTCGTTAATTAGTTAATTTACATTTTTATATTCTAAATTATATTTAGGTATGAATGAGATTATGTATGTTATTAGTTATAGTTCGTATCTAATATTTTAGCTCAATGTGCTCAGAAAATGTATCCCCAAATTTAGTAGCAGCTAAATGTATTTATTTAAATTTTTTAATTTTTATATAAATGTATTCATTTTTATTTCGCAGCTGTCCATCAGTCATTTCATACACAAATAATGTGTTTTGCAGTAGTATTTATTTTGTCATTTCCATTGTGATTTATTATAATCATTATCATTATTATTATTTACTTTTCTAAAATTACTTGTTTAACACAGTTAAATATAATGGCAGCAACTACATATTCAGTTTCCACAGAATCCCCTCAAAGCTCTAAAACATGGGGTTTAATGGGGCTTTGTTTCGCATGACTAGGATTTAGGGAGGCATTTTTGAAGAGCGCTGAGGGCAGTAGACATGGAGGGTCACATACATCATCCAAACACTCTTGTGTTCAAGACTAGACCTCTAGTGTGTGTTAAGTGTGTGTGTGGTCAAAAGTGATGCTGAATATTTGAATGACTGGGCATCGATTTTAGGCTGAGATGTGGATGTAAATGCAGCTGTGTGAAACTAAAGATTCAAATGTTTTTGCAAGTGTGTGTATTTATTAAGCTCAGAAGGGCATGATCTGGTCAGTGACTTCCTTGCACATTTCTTTAACCCAGTTCCTGTCTTTATATTGTCTTCAGTAAGTATTCCAATAGGCTGTAATTCACAGCTTCAATACCTTCCAGCACAAATGACAGCTGCAGCTTATGCTGTGTTTAGAAGTGGAAAATAATGCAAGCTTTGGGTGACCTCTTGGGAATTTCATCAAAAGTATCGATCATCTATCTATCTGTAACCAGTCAGAACACCCTGTCAAGCAACCACCTTCGCAAACTCCTATACAAAGACATGCAACCCTTCAAACCTCAAATCTCTCTTCAAACTATACTAAAGGTTCATATAACCTTCAAATTTCAAACTGTTCATGTATCAAACTACACAATGTTTATATAACCTTCAAGCTGTTTTAAAACTTCCAGGCAAGGCTTTCTTAGGCCAACAATCCAAATCGGTTTTGACAAACTTTTTCCTTTTCGTATTATGGTTTAAAAAGGCCTGTATGACCTTCAGGTTTTTACTTTCAACTGTCTTTACTTTTCAAGTCTTAAACAATGCTTTGTCATCAATGTTTGCTACTTTTCTAGTTTTCATTTGCAAAGAGGTTGTGGTTTCCAGCAACCTGGCTGTGACCTTACAGCACAACTTCCTGTTTTCCATGTTTACCTGAGTTTGACACTGATGCTCCTACTAAGAAAACTGTAAAAATCCATCACAATATTTCTTATCTGAATCATTTACAAGTCTAAGCCTTGTAGATTTTAAAACTAAAAGAGCTAAATGAAGTTTGACATGGAGCATATAAGGGCCTATATAAGATAAAAGTCAACCAAGATTGGCATAACTAAACATGAACAAACAGTGATTGCTTATGTGAATTGTTAATCCGAATTCCAGTGAATTCTAAACTCAGTGTAGAAGCATGCACAACAAGCAGCGTGCAAATCCACCTGTTTATGTTCATAAGCCGATTTTAAAGAAAGTAAGCAGATCTTCTATCAGATTTCTAGCCTCGGCACCGAAAGCTGATTAGACCTCAAATTAGTTTTTCAGCTCTGCTCAGAAAACACACTTTTCATTGTCTGATGTTTAGCATGCAGCCTGGAATTTAGACAATAGAACATCCTGTTATTGTCTTCTGAAGTCCATTTTTGTAAAAACACTTTTTTCATGATCTTTGAATGATCATGTATGTGCTTTTTAACCAAAATGTTGATATACGCAAAACAATCTTTAATTGATTGATAGCCCACATCCCACAGCGGAAAAGGCTTACATCAGACAATGAAAAGTGTGAGTGTACTGACTGTTTTTACTCAACAGAGATTATAACAATTAAAACTTTTGTTCTGCCAAGTGTATTGGCCCTCATTCCAGTCCTCTGATCAAGAACTGAGTGTTAAAACAGCACATGGCGCGGCATGCATATCTGATCTTTGCATCATATGGCCTTCACATAAACACACCAGACCTTACAAGCAATTATTGCCTTCATGAAAAATACCCATGTTTTCCTTTCCACTATTTAATTGCGGTCAAACAAATGACTCGTTATTTTGAGTATGTGCATGCCTCAGAGTGCTTCCTCCCCGAGTGCTTCCCCCAATAATCATGCTCTCGCAAGACAGTGAGTAGTTGGAAAAGACTCAAATGCATTGCTGTTCCCTAGCACTTGATGTCATGAACTTACAGACTGGATGTACAAGATATTAAGAGGAATCGTCATAACAGATTCCCTGCATACCTGTAGGAGGTCACTTGAAAAGCTTGGAATGGGTGGAAGGGTGGAACTCAAGGATGACAGATTGGTTGTAAAAGCTGCATGAAACCTCCAGGAAATGTTTATGCCACCATCAGGCTGGAAATTCTGAGGATCGGCTCAGCTGGGTTTGGGCTGGGTTGATACAACATGGGGTTAAGTCAGTGTTGACTGAGACTTCATTATAATTTTTCTTCTGCACTCATTGAGATACTTTATTTTAGTCTTTCTTGGTGTTTATGGACGTGGATACGTATTATTAATACAGATTAAGATGCCAAAAAAGAGGAAATAAGGCTTTCCCTACTAAAAAGGCTAGCTTTGAACAGTATAAACTTTCATGCTGGTTATGATGGAGCTGGCCCCTTTGGTGAAGCTGCATGAGAAGGCTGGTGGTGATTCCAGCATCCACGGCCCAACATATGCTGGTCTTTTCAGCGGGATAGGGACAACCTTCTCCCAGATGTGGTCAACCATGTCTGGAATACTTGGGACAAGCCAGATGCTACTCAAGACCTCTTCCTCATCCGGAATTAGATTATTTTACCACAGTTAACAGGTCTCTCAGGTTAGCGTTGCGAGGAGCCACCAATATACAGCCTGAATGTGCATGTGTATCCATTACGTATATGTATATGTGGGGCACCATTGGTTTTCCGGGCCAGGCCTTTAACAGAGCTTTTCTTGTGGTTGGCACATGTGTGTGATTGAAGTCAATGGTGGGTGGGTGCAGGGCCTGTGGTTTCTCCCCCAGCTTCGGTCCCCAGGGTACCCAGCGCCCAGATCAATCACCGGCTTATGGAAGCAAACATTTCTTTTTTGGACACAGTGATGTGGGGGGTGAGGCAATCAAGCGTAAGCGCTCAGTGTTTCTGACAGAATGAAGTCTGGTACAGTGACTTATGCTGTGGTGTCAGTGTGTGCGCTCATTGGTTGGCAGCGGTACTGTGAAGTCAAATGAGACAAAAGAAAAGCTCGTAGTTTGCATTCAGACCAAACCAAATTTAAAAAGATCACACATATGTGTCTCACGCACAGTTAGCCGTGGCAGGAAATGTTACATCCTAAGGCTACATATTGCAAACAAGTTTGCAAGTACAGATTTATAGAAATTTTCCATGTAAAATTTCAATTAAGCTCATGAGCTTTTTAACATTTTAAGGCAATATGTAAATCCATCAGTCACTCAAAATAGATCTCATTTACATAATAAAAATAATATTTAAATAATTAAATTTTATAAGCGCTGATGTTCTGTTACATATATCTGAAGGTTCTCTTTAATAGGAAAAAATACAATCCAAAAATTTCACACTTCAAATTATTAAAAGGCTTTTATTCAACTGGCTGGTTTATGATATAAAACATTTAAAAAAAAAATACTATTAATAATGGGCTGCAAACCCACGGCTGTGAAGGAAACACCTTTAAGAAGACATATGTGGCCAAAATGCCACACATAATATAAAACATTTTTAAAAACGTCATCAATATAATGAAATATAGCTGGTTGAATAAATTATTCATAATATTTGAATGATGAAAGTATAATAGAAATGACTTTTTCTTTATTCAAGTTTCTTTGTATAGCGATTTTCACGACACAAATTGTTGCAAAAAAAACTTAACAGAAAATTAAGTTTGTACAATATATTTAGTAGTAGCTTATCAGTGGTGACTGTCAGTTAATGTACATATGGCAGAAATGTACAGAAAAATCAATTAAAGACCTAATCAAACAGACGATGAACACTATTAACGGCAATTATTATATGTTGCAATCAAACTGAACGCCAAACGTTATCAGGAAGGCTATTCCAAAGTTTGGGAGACAAATGTGAAAAAGCCTCTGCCTGTTTTAGGGGACTTTGCTATCCTAGGTACTACCAAAAGTCCAGAGTTTTGTGACCTTAGGGAGCGTGATGGGTTGTAGCATGGTAGAAAGACTAGTTAGGTACGCAGGAGCTATGCAGGATTTGGCCTTGTAGGTAAGTAATAATATTTTGTAACTGATATGGAACTTAATAGGTATCCAGTGCAGAGACTGTAAAATTGGGATAATATGATCATATTTTCTTTACCTGGTAAGGACTCTGGCAGCTGCATTTTTGTCTACCTGTAGCTTGTTTATTGAAGATGGCAGGACAAAAACTACCTATCAGTGCATTACAATAGTCCAGTCTAGAGGTCATTGTTTCGTAGCTTTGGCAATGTTTCTAAGATGGAAGAATGCTGTTTTTGTGTAACAGGGAAATATGATTTTCAAAAGAAAATGTACAGTCTAATATAACACCCAGATTTTTGACTGTAGAGTAAGTAACAGTACATCCGTCTAATTGCAAATTGTGTGCAAAAAATTCTGTGTAATGTTTTTTGGTCCAATAAGTAATATCTCTGTCTTATCTGAATTTAATAGGAGAAAATTATTGGTCATCCAGTCTTTAAACATTTTTAACACACTCTGTTAGCTTTAAACAATTTAGAAGTTTCATTCTGTCTCGTTGAGATATATAGTTGGGTATCATCAGCATAATAGTGGAAACGAATCCCGTATTTTCTAATAATATTACCAAGGGGCAACATGTATATTGAAAATAACAGAGGACCTAGGACAGATCCTTGTGGCACTTCATATTTTACTCGTTGATAACTGAGATGAATCCGTTTGAATGAAACACAAAGTGGTAGCGATCGGATGGGTAGGATCTAAACCATCTTAAAGCCTATCCTTGAATACCCGTAAAGGTTTGTAATTGATCTATGATATGTCAGTGATCTATGGTGTCGAACGCAGGACTTTACGGACCATTACATTAAGAGAAATGGTATAGGATACAACACAACGACACCTATATTATATAGTATATAGTATATACTGACCATGTAAATTCTTCCCTTTTCTGTAGTGGATCTAAAAGAAGACCCGGTTGTCTCGTATCATCAGCACCACCAGGAGTTTCGTTTTGTTGCGACTGTCCCGCATACGCCGGGACGAGGAAGGATGGAGAAGAAAACAGGACACCTGCGGACAGCTCCGATTACAAAACGTACAGATCTTGTAAAAAATTCAACGTTGATTTAGAAGTGTTTTTGTTAACCTTTTTCAACTATGATGCAGCATTAAACGTTATTTCAACATTGTTTCAACGTTGAAACAACAACTGACATTATTTCAATC